>NC_092215.1:52213715-52309800 GCF_043381705.1 Parasteatoda tepidariorum | reverse complement strand
ATATATATATATATATTGAAAAAAATTGTAGCCAAAATATTACAAAAATTGGTAAAATTTACCGTTTTTATGGGTCTGTAGAACCACTAAAAAGCTTGATAAGTTTTACCGAAGTACTTTGGTAATGATTTCGGAAAATTTACCTCAAAATAAATATGGTTTTATAATATGAGAAAAATCTGAGCAAATGTATTGAAAATTTGGTAACTTTATCATGATACCTTAGAACATATTATTTTGAAAATCAGTATTCCCTGCTAACCGCTAGCAGATTTTAAAACCAGAATTATGGTTAAAAAGGTTTAATTAAAAGTCCAATGATAAAAATATTTAAAAAGATTAGCTATAAAGGTTTAATTTTGATACACATTTTAATTTTTAATGATTTTTATCACCGGACTGAGTTGTTAAGAAATTTAAATAGGATTTTAGAATTAATTAAAAAAATGATTTAACGTCAAAAGCAATTATTAACAAATATATACAGTATTATTAATGATAACATTACTTATAATTATGTTTGGAAAAGCTTAAATTGTTATCCAGCTGTTTTTAATTATTTATAATTATCCAGGAAAATTTTTAAAAATTTAGTTTTGCTCATGGTTATTTATGAAATTATCATGCGGGACAATCTAACAGAGAAAAAAAATTTTAAAACATACTTTTTAACACTGAGCTATTATGACTATATTTTGATTTAAATTTAAATTAACGTGCAACAGAAATAATCAATCAACACTCAACATCAATAAAGAAAAGAAATTTAATTTCAAGTGTGCTTTCTCGTAAAACGTTTTTTTTTAAATATTTTTAGTAAACACTTATGACACGAATGTATTCCGGGTCTGCTTTATTAGTTTATTTAGGTTACATAATTTAGTTGTCTAGAGTTTATTTTTCATCGGACGAAATGTGGGATGTTCTTGTGGTTTTCCTGTTCGTGTAACGGAAGTGCATTTTTTTCTGAGTTAAAAATTCTTCCAAAGAGACGATTTAGTCCCGATACCTATCCCGGACATTCTATTTCTATTTAGGTTTAAGTTCGAAACTACATGTCTAAGGTGTTAATCAGAAAGAACTGCATATACGCTATGCACGGAGAAAGAATTATGGTTAAAATACCGAACTGCATGGTAATACCATTCAGTGGGTAATTTTTCCGTTAATATGGTTAATGAGGTTTACCATGAATTTCACCTTTTGAAATTATAGTTCTAATTACCGCACATTTGGTAAAAAAAATACAAAGAATTCAAAACTGAAAAGTAAATTTTACTTTTTTAACATGAATTTTATCTTTTAAAATTATAGTTCTAATTACCACACATTTAGTGAAAAAAAATACAAAAAATACGAAACTGAAAAGTAAATTCTATCTAATAAATTTTTTTATGCCATGCTCTAAGGTATCATGATACAATTATCTAATTTTACCTCATTAATTACCGAACATCATGGTAATAAAACTATATTTTGTTGTTAATTTTACCAAAATCATTAACAAAGCACATCAGTTAAAATTACTGAGCTCTTTGGTTTTCCCATAAAGTCAAAAACAGGGTAAATTGTTCCGTATTCCGGTAGGTTTAACCATACTTTTTTCTCACTGTGTCAATCGGCTGCTCATAGCTAGTAATAAAATATAAATGCGCCTTTAAATTTCACTGTTCGTAAAATAAAAAACTATCACAGTAAAAGTTAATCACTTCGAAACATTCATTCATAATACATTCCATCAAAAATATATTTCAATTTTTTAAAAACAAAACGATAAAACTTTTTTGAACTTGTGATCTTAAAATGGTGCCATGTAAAAAATTTAATTACAGTATAAATTACCGGCTCTTCGGATGCTTCACCCGTAAAATCCATTTTATCGTAAAATATTTTACCGTAATTTTTATAGTAATATTAATTTAATTATAGTAGTTCAGTGATTTTACTGTAATTATTACTGTAAAAATTACGTTACATCGGATTTTTTGTTCCGTAAAATCTTCTGGTAAAAATGGATGTTATACTAAAAGTACCAGCACTCTGAGTGCCAGTATTAAATTTATATACGAGGCATTTTTGAAACTTTTGTAATATTTATATAGGATGATTGACCATGTCCAAAATTTATCCTATCTTAAGCAGCCTAGCTTTTAAGTATTCGCTAAGTCAGTAAAATTCCAAATAACAAAACAATGAGAATTTACGTGTAACCATAGTACATTCTATATCATGAGAACTTAGATTTTTGAAGACATTCGATATCACTTATATATGGACTAGGCCTTAGAGGCCTTAGTGTCAGGGGAATTTTTTTCAGTACCTATAGATTGAGCACAGTTTCAAATCAATGCATAAAGTTTCAAAGCCTTATTCACTCTAGTGTTTGCCAAGCTTTCAAGATAGATGCGAACTCTGTCTAAGGTAAAAAGTCTTTGAAAGTCTCTTCTGTCTGTGATCTTAGAAGCAAACATTCCCAAGCTCAGGAAAAAGAGGGGTTCCAAACAGTCATCCCACCTCTAAACAACACACCTAGACCTAATCAAACATTGGATCCTTCCTCTACACAATAGGTTAGGGTTTTGACGCATTTTGGCACTACCAGAAGACATCTGCCTATGAATTTAATTTGGCGAAGAAGCATTTTTTGGCGAGCATTATCAGGGAATATAGGACAAAATTTCATATTTAAAGCAATTATTCCAAGTTATTTATTTTTTGTTATGTTTTAATGACACATAAATATTAATTTTAGTGTTTTTTTAATACCCATTATCTTTATTTAAACATTTCAGCTTAATATTCACGCTGAAAAGCACTTCGAAAAAAATATCTTTGATCATAAAAATATATTTATTGCATGAATTTTTAATATTTTTTACCTTCAATTGGGTATGAAGAATTTATACATTTAATTTCCATTAAAGCTTAAAAGCGCATTGATGAAATAATTTTGATTGTAGAAAATATTTATTAAGTGATTTTTCAATACTTATTACCCCTATTTGAATAATAAAAAAATATGTATTTAGTTTCTGTTAAAGCTTAATGTACATTGAAGAAAATTATTTTGAGAGTAAAAAAGTATTTGTTAAAAGAATTTTTAGTACTTATTACCTCTTTGTTGAATATTAAGAATTTTAGTATTTAGTTTCCGTTTAAAACTAAAGGTCATAAAAGAAATAATTTTGATAATAAAAAATATTTACTATTGGGACTTTTTAGTACCTATTACACCTCTATTTGAATATTAAGAATTTATATATTTAATTACAGTTAAGGCTTAAAAAGAACATTGGAGAAATTAGCATTGATAAGAGAAAATTTTTTATAGTTAAAACTCTTAATGTTTATTGCAATTCTTAAATATCAAGAGCTTATATCACATAAGAGAAACTTTCATTGATAGGAGAAAGTCTTTGATAATTAAAATTCTTAATGTTATTACGGTTCTTAAATATCAGGAACTTTTACATACACCGAGAAAAAAGTATGATGGTTTTTAAACTACCAGATAATAAAATTTAACTTGCTTCTGGTTCCATGGCAACACCAAAAAGCTTGGTAATTTTTACCGAATTACTTTGTTAGTGATTTTAGTAAAACTAACAATAAAATGAGGTTTCATAATGTATAATAAAATTTGGTTGATGGAGTAAAATTTGATAATTTTATCATGATACCCTAGAGCATAGTGTATAAGCCATGGATTCGATTAAATTTCCTTTTCAATTTTGTATTTTTTACTAAGTATGTGGTAATACGAACTTTAATTTTGTAAACCAGAATTAACGGTAAATCGTTACTATATAAATGTAAAAAATTACCGCATAATTGGTTAGAAAACCGGATATTTATTTTGATTAATTGGAAGTATGCTGTTGTTTTTTTACCAGAAATTTCATCACCATACAGTACTGTAATTTTTCTACGTGCACTGTGAAAGAGGAACTTAATTTTGGACGCAAAAGTATTTATTAATTAGGATTTTTATGCTCATAATCTAAATCAGTCATGTAATGTCATTTTAGTATTTTAAATTATCTAACTATGTAAGATTGTAGCAATTTGCTCCGTATCCTGGTTCACACGCTTCGGAGCAAATTGCTACAATCGTAATAAGATGTTAAATTGAATCATGTTTCTGTTATAACATAGATTATTTTAGTACTATATTATGGTTCAATTTACACCATATTAAGGTTACAGCAAATTTAAACTATTCAACGCGTTCCGAAGTTTCTAACGATGTATGTTCACATAATTTAGAATTCAATCCACGTCAAACTACACTGAGAAAAAGGTATTGGCAAAACTATCAGATTATGGTAAAAACTTACCATGTTTCTGGCTCTATGGGAACACCAAAATGTTGGTAAATTTCAACGAAACGCTTTGGTAATGATTTTGGCAAGATTAACAATAAAATATGGTCTCATAATAATGGTAAATGTGGAAAAATTTATTAATTTTATCATGATACCTTAGAGCAGGGGTTGCCAAACTTTTTTGATCATCGACTCCTACATAATTTTTAGAAATCTCCATCGACCCCAATAAAAGTAATTTTCTGTTAATTAAAATAAAACTCTATTAGATACTGTGTTTGTACACTTATTTTATGATTTTGAACATTTATTAAAGTAATAATGCATAGTGTAACAATAGTTTTATGAAAAGTATATTAATGTTGACATATAAATACCTTAATATTTATGAAATAATAAGTAATTATAAGTAAGTAGAAATAATAAGTAAAGTAACAGCGGATTTATTGCTTCTTAATCAATGACATGGATGTGCCTGGTGTTTTTCTTTTTTTTCAAGGTTCGTTATATTGGGTTCAAAATTGGTCAAAACTCCACATTTAATTTATTTCTGTTCTTAGTTAAGATTAAATTTACGTGACTGAAATCGGCTTCAACCATATAGGAACTTGGAAATGCTATCATAAATGGCTGAGCTATTTCGTAAAGTCTTACATATTTTTGCATTATATTTATATTTGTCCAAAATTTGCTTATTGTTAAATTTTTAAAAAGCGTCCTTGCTTCAAATCCCCATAATAATTCAGCAAGCTCATCTTGCAGGTTGATGTCCACGTTTTCAATTTGAGCAGAAAATGGCACAATAATCCAATCAGGGATGTCAATGTTTTCCAAATCAACAAAACGCAGTTTAAAATCGTCGCTCAATTTTTGAAGATTACCTGTATATATTTCCAAGTCTTCTTCTTTTATTTCTAATTGTCACATATCTGAAAAATACTGATAATCCTTCAACCAATCGATCCTTCCGATTCGGATCGACCCCCTGGCTCAGATCGACCCCCGCTTATGTTAAATAGTCCCCTGGGGGTCTATATAGACCACTTTGGCGACCTCTGCCTTAGAGCATGGTATTAAAGCCATTTATTCAGTTAAATTTACTTTTTTGTTTTGTATTCTTTCACTAAATGTGTGGTAATAAAAACTATAATTTGGAAAAACAGAATTTCCGGTATATCGTTACCATATGAACGGAAAAATCAGTAAATGAATGGTTTTAATACCGTGTATTTTGGTATTATTTAATCACAAATAAGGTTTTTTTTTTACCAGAAATTTCATTACCAAACGAAATGGTAATTTTATGAGAAATTTATTTCTCCGAGTGGTTTTTATCTTAACTTCAATTTTGTAATGAAAACAGTGAATTTCTTTTATAAATGTACTGAAAAGTTGGGAACCAAGTTCGGGGGTGCTATTGATATAACTAACTAAAATCTTATAACATCTAATATTTTTAGTTTTTCTTAATTGTTTTGTTTTGAACCTTACTACTAAGTTTCCTGTTATCATAAAAAAGCACCTTTTTACGTAAAAAGAAAAAACGAAAGTTAAAACGTTTTAGAATACTTTATCAATATTAAAAAAATTTGCATTAAAATCGATTTACAACTTTTTTTTTAGAGATTTAGATAATTGTGATAGAGATGCGCATTTTTCTATACTTACCACAAGAAGATCTTCCGTGCAAATAATTTCTGAACCACAAAAACGTCTTAGTAAAATAAGAAAAAATCAAAAAAGGAAAAAAAATCAAAATTAAAGCCATGGAAAACTTTCTTTTCTAAATTACCCTAATTTTAACACTACGTAACTGTGTAATCGATTAATTGTACACTGATATAATGATTTCGTTATTTAATCGATTTTTCTGAAAGTGTAGCTTTCTCTTCACATGTATATTTGGAATCTGATTTACGGTATTTTCAATTTAAAAAAATATCAAAAAAGGTTCACGACCATTTAAATTTATCTTAACTAATTGATTTGCAGAAAAAATCGAAAAATAAGAAAAAATCAAAAAAGGAAAAAAAAATCAAAATTAAAACCATGGAAACTTTCTTTTCTAAATTACCCTAATTTTAACACTACACACTGATATAATGATTTCGTTATTTAATCGATTTTTCTGAAAGTGTAGCTTTCTTTTCACATGTATATTTGGAATCTGATTTACGGTATTTTCAATAAAAAAAAATTTCAAAAAAAAATTCACGACCATTTAAATTTATCTTAACTAATTGATTTGAGAAAAAAATCAAAAAATAAGAAAAAATCAAAAAGGGAAAAAAAATCAAAATTGAAACCATGGAAAACTTTCTTTCCTAAATTACCCTAATTTTAACACTACGTAACTGTGTAATCGATTAATTGTACACTGATATAATGATTTCGTTATTTAATCGATTTTTCTGAAAGTGTAGCTTTCTTTTCACATGTATATTTGGAATCAGATTAACGGTATTTTCAATAAACAAAAAATATCACAAAAAAATTCACGACCATTTAAATTTATCTTAACTAATTGATTTGCAGAAAAATTAATTTAATTTAAGAGCTGCATTTCAAATAAAAATCGTCAACTCTAAATGTTGACTTGATAATACATGCAATTAGAACTACGAAAATTTTTCATTTTTAAATTTAAATTTCCATATTATTGCTAACTGTTATTTGGCGTTAGTTGGCGAATACATTCACCTTGTTGCATACATATTTTGACCTAAAATGCCATGAATGTATATCTTAGTCTTTGCCTTGTGGCAATATCCAATGAGTAAATACATTAATCTTTCGCGGCATAACGGTTTTAATTGTGCCAAAGAATTTTTATTGATCCTATCAAAGATGGCTACGGCTGAATCTGAAGATTTTTTTTTATTTTCAACTGAAGCCTATTGTTAAGATCAACTCTTATATAGCTGGGGTCGGAACAGATCCCTCTAACAATTCAGCATCCCCCTATTTCTTCACCATCCCCGGTTTGTTTCAATATTGATCTTTCCATTCCTCTCACATTCATCCTTCATCTTTGCAACGTCAAGAAAAATATGGAAATTTAGAGCTATAAGCTGGCACGCCAAAAATCGTCAACAAGGATATGTTTGCAGCTGGTCCCTTCCGTATTACAAATGACTCCGTAATTCTTGTGGGTTGATTTTTGACCAAAGTTGGAAGTCTGGTGATGGGCACGGGTATTTGTTGTGGTAGCAAATATGGTACCGTTTACTGGTTAAACAGATTAAGTCGGGGTTACTTACTGAGAGGTTATTGGGAGGTCTACGTTTTAGATAAATGTATGCTAACTTTGGCTTGCTTACCGATGACATTTTTTTAGTGCTCATCTGATTTCTACTGCAGAGTTAAATATGTGCTTAACTCATGTTAAATATTTGATATTTGTATAAATACATCATATTATATGTATATAACCACTAAAATCATTATTACAGATCGATAAGAAAATATTTAGTGTGCAGGAAGTTGAGATTTAATTTTCTCCTCCAACAAGTGGCGTAGTTTTAGTGCAAATAATTGAAAAAAGACTCTTGTAGCTGTCATTTCTTCTTTCTTATTAACAATGATTCGAGGGGGGGGGATGGTGCATCAAACATTTTTGCATAAGTGAGTTTAAAAATTTTTCAAGTAACATTTCGTTAAATATTTGTTTATTTTTTATAAGAGTTCACGTTAAAAGATATTGGTAGCTGTTTTGTCAAAGGATTTAATAATTTCTAAATCAAAAATGTACACTGCGCAAAAAAATTAAGCGGATCACCCTGAAAAGTTTCAATCTAATGATCAGATCTTCACGTTCTAGAATTCAATTTTAATGGTTCAAGGGGATGACCTCAAATATTCTAATTAATTAGTGCAGACGATGTTTTAAGTTACGAAATCATACCTAGAAACGTACTTTCTCCGAATAAACATAACTTTATTTCGACGGATTCGAATTTCTGATCCTCAAAATTAAGAGGTAGAGTCGTAGTAGTAGAAGTGAAGTCGTAAAAAAACATATTTTTAAAATTCCGATTCCTCAGGAACTATTTGACCTATTTCGCTCACATTTTATTCTGCCATATAAAACTGCATTTTTTAAAATGATGTAAGACGTTGTATACCATACAATTCAAAGTTTTTCGTCTACTATTAAATAATAAAGAATAATAATAAATATATATTTATTGAAAGTCATATTTTGTATGAAATTATCTTTGAATAAATGGATTTTATAAATATTTGTACAAAATTTTCAATTGGTTTGAAAAGTTCTCGAGTTATGGTAAAACACGTAAAAAGTAACATTAACATAAAAGGGCCCAAACTTTGGACAGCTCTCTTGACCAAAGTATTGGGAACATATTTGCCAAATTGCAACTACCCCCTATATTTTGGAAGTCAGAAATCCAAATCCTTCAGAAAAAAGATATATTTATTCAGAAAAAATACGTTTTTGTGTCTGATTTCTTAACTTAAATAGCGTTTGCTCTAATTAATAAGCATATTTCTGATTTCCCTCTTGAATTTTTAAGTTTGAGATCTTGAACGCGAAGATCAAATCATTAGATCAAAAGTTATTCAGGGAGATCAGTTTTTTATTTTGCGCACTGTGCATAAGATTTCGATATAAGCTATGGAAATGATCTTTCTTTTCGTTAGTAATGCCAAGTTTATAGTTTTCAGCAAGTAAATATTTTGAAAAACTAAATTTAAGGAAGGACACTATTTATATAATGACTTTGACGAATGCTCAAAACGCTAATTAAGAATCATTAATTTTTACGTCAGGTATTTACACTGAAAAATATCGATATTCAGTTTGCATTGAGGGTGAATGTTAAATAAAATATTTTTGTTAAATATCATGACTACTTACTTACAACGACAAATATCGAAATTCAGCTTATACTAATCGTAAGGATATAAATGAGAAATAATGAAAAAAAAATCAACATTCACCATCACTGCAAGCTAAATGTCAACAATAGTCATATAAATAAAGAATAGTGACTTTTAAAAATTTTATGAAGACTCCCCAAAATGCATCTGTAAATATCGACTGTCACTAGATTCTGAATATACAAATTTGATTTGAAATTAGTGTTCGCATGAATACCTTCGAGCCACTTACTCTATTATTGTACTTACCATTAACTAATTTTATGCAACACGGTAAAAAAGAAAAAATCTGTTCAACTTAGATTTAAAAAAAAAACTGTCAGCTGGTGTGTTAGTGTAAAAACGGTTATTTCGCAGAAAAATACCGCTATTTAAGAACAGATGCCTGTTTTTAGGCAAATAAGTATTGTTATTTGCCTAATAACAATATCAATTATTTTAGTAAAATAAGACTCTGAATATCAATTATTTTAGTAAAATAAGACTCTGTTATTTTGCAAAAAAGCTTTATAAAGTAACTATGTCAGTATTATGATCTCTGTACTTTCGAAATGTGTGCATACTTTGTGTGTGTATACTTTTTGTGTGTGTATACTTCGTGCCTGTGCATACTCTGTGTGCACGTGTGTACTTTATAATCAAGATTTTAAAAAACGATAAACGAAGGGATAACTCAAATGTGATAATCAGAGCAAGTGGACGGATTGTTCGAGATGAAAACAAGATCAATACTTAAAAAAAGGATAGCTGAAGGGATAACTCAAATGTGATAATCAGAGCAAGTGGACGGATTGTTCGAGATGAAAACAAGATCAATACTTTAAAAAAAAGATAACTGAAGGGATAACTCAAATGTGATAATCAGAGCAAGTGGACGGATTGTTCGAGATGAAAACAAGATCAATCGCATAACAATACATTTAAACGAAAAAAATTAAAAAACGAACGGAATTGATTGTGTGACAACAGATGGATTCGTTTGCTTGTCAGGTATTCTCAGTTAATAAGAGAGATTCTGGATAAATCGAAGCCTTATGAGAAACTATCAAGTGTGATGCTTTTCGATATGAGTAATATTCATTTGAAAATGTATTTTCTTTTCGCTGAATATCATCTTTGTATATTTATTAGCATTTTTTATGCTATTTATTTACTTACATACACTTTTTAATTGAAAACGTAATTCCAGAGAAACGTATTTAATTAAAAAAGAAATATACTTGAAACTAATTAATAAGGAACAGTTTAAAGCTTCAAAATAAATTAATTCTAGTAAATTTACAATGTTTGCAAGCGCGAGATGTGCATTTTTGCTTTAATTCAATAAATATTTTCTTCATTTTTAGCTTAAGTATCCAGTGAACAAAATTAGTAATTTTTTGGGAGGGTCAGATATTTAATCATCATCTCCTTGATTACAATTGATCAGTATTGTATCAGTATCAGTATTGTTAGTATCAGTATTGTATCAGTATTGTTAGTGCGGTAAATAATTAAGCATTTCATTATTGGAATACTTGATAAAGCTATTAGAGTGCAGGTCTGAAAAATTTCTCACATTTAATAAGTTTCCTCACCTGCACAATATAATAAGAAAGGAGAAATAAAGAATATTTAATTACTGATCGACAAAATTTGATTATTTTATGTAATTTCTCAATAAATAAATGATAAAAAATGCACTTAATATTCACGAATAAACGATAATCGCTTTTTTTAATTAAAAAATAAGCGATAATCGTTTTTTTTTTTATTAAAATAATAGGTGAGGTGATTTTAGAGTAAAAATAATAACGTAGTTATAAATAAATTAAGGTTATTTTTTCCCTCGATTGACGAATATTTGATTATATAATTTAAAAGGAAGCAAATATAATAATTATAATACTAATAAAAACAGTAATAATAGCAATAATAATAACAACAAGAATAGTAACGATAATAATAATAAAAATAATAATTACAACCTTAAATTTTTTGATGTCAAAACAAAATGAAAATATCAGTTATTTCAGAAAAATTTAGGGCATGATAATAATTTTTTATATAATTAATGAAGCCCATAGCATAATTGAAAACTTAATTTTAACGATGGATAAAATGAGAATTCTTTGTTTATTTTTGAAAAGAAATGCAAAAATAAGATTATTTTCACATTTTAATCAAAATCAAAATAGAATGAAACTTGCAACAGTAATTTTTCTTTATGCTTTTAATTAATAACAAATATGAAACAAATTTATCTAAGAAATATCATTTCTCACGATTCAAAGAAAGTTACAATTAAATTGTTTATTGTAATTCTTTCAAAATCAAATATAACTTTGATCAAGAAAATTCCAAGCGCATTTCAAAATAAAAATAAACAATGTGATAGAATCGAGAAAAATATTTGTAACAAATTTCCAAACAACCTGTCAATATTTCACTACGTTCTTCATTCAATATCTAAATTGAAAGTTCAGAATTCTAGCTAAGATTTTCTGAGTGAGTAACGACAAATCCAAGACGACCCCCCCCCCCCCCCCCCCCCCCCCCNCCCCCCAAGTTGATATCAAACGTTTGAATCAAAGGGAGGTGGAAGAGTTTTGTTCGTTTTCCATTTTATAACGACAAACTCCTTCTTTTCTTTATTTAGTTGATTGCATAAGGATCTAAATATTTTTGTTTATTTATTGTAAGAAGTCGGTAATTTCCATTAGAAAATAAAATACCTTTACGATTTATAACCGTAACTGTCTTCTGCTTCCCCATCTCAGTTGTCTGAAATCGATACAACTGATGACAGTCAACTAACAGGTTCAACAGTCGATTATTAATATGGAAGACCTATGCAGAGGAACAGAATGCCTAAGGCATAGACTACATCACTAGTGATGGACGGGTGATTTCGTCACTAGGCAGGTAAATAGAGAATAGTAGGGGTGGGGTACCCAGAGAACGGGGTGAATGTTGAGGGGGTGGGTGTAGAGGACTTGCAGCGGGTTTCATTATTGGCCCTGCTTGTCTGACAGATGACAGTTGCACTCACACTCAATTTCAATCTCTGCACTCCCCCCCTTTCAATCTCATGCAATCTTTGCCAGTTCTATCTTTGGACTTGCTAAAAGAAAAATCAGACATTTTATTCATTTGTCTTTTACCTGTGGAATTTCGCATTTATTGCGTAAAATCTCACGTGACGTCTTCAATTTTCACGGGGAGAATATTATTATTTTTTTTTCTCCCCTTTAATTTTTTTTCCCCTTTTGAGTTGCATTTCAGACTGCTGCTGACTTGTTGGATCTCGTAATTTTAGGAAATAAACCCGATATTTACGACTTTTATTTTATTTGCGTAAACTAGGCTGGAACTGTTATTATTCGGAAAAGAGTGCGTTAAATAGATTCTTTCATTCGCTTTGAATTAGATTTATTTTTTTAGTGTGAAATATAACTTCGTTAATTTTTAGTTATTATTATTATTTTGCGAGTATCATACATTAAAATAAATTGGGGAGAGCTACTTTTAAATCTTTTCTCATAAGGTTGTCCATACATTTTCAAAAGCTGACATAAAAAAGTGTTTAAAATGACGTAAAGCGAGATAAAGTTTAACAAAAAAAAACTGATTAACCTTTGACCTAATTATCAGATATGTAACGCTGGAAAAGAAGTTTGAAGTCGAGCTAACCTAAAATATACTAGTAGAAGCGAAATATACTAATAGTATATGGCAAGGACTTCATAAACGGCCCAGTTGCTGCTAGTCTCACATATGAAAGTTATATTCGCCTTCAAACTCAATCTTACTAAAAGATAATTCGCTCACTCGATTCATTTATCTTCTACTAGTGGAATTTCACTGTAATTTTGCAAATATCCCATGTCTTCTTTTTTCATTCCTTTTTCATAATATTATCTTTTGTTTGCTTTTTTTCGAATGTTTTCCTTGAGTTGCATTCCTAACTCTGTTTCATTTTTAATTCTCGTAATATTAGGAAATATAAACAGTTATTTACGACATTTCTTTTTTTTTCTTTTTATTTAAACTGAACAGAAATGTGGAGTTGATGAGACAATTTTTTTAGTGGGGGAATGCTAAATATTCGAACTTTTTCTGTACGTTTACTTTTTAATTGTAAGTAACCTATAGAAACTGGTCTTTCCACCAGCTTTTGGATTAAATTATTTAACTTATAACCTCTTTAAAGATAGGTTTTTCCCATCAAATTTAAATACACTACACAATTTTATGGTAATTGAAAAAATAACATCTATAGGGGTTTGTTAAACTGTTCTTTAGAATTTATGCCCTTAGCTGAGACAAAAAATGGCGATTCGAGATGTAGATCCTCGTAAGATATTTTTTAATTCGTCGGATATTTTTTAAATACGCATGCAGCAACAAGAAATCATACATAAACATAGGATTCTTACTTTTTTGTTTTCAAAGTAAATTTATAGTAAATTATATTTTCCTGATAAATTAAATTTTCCTGATGAGAAATCATGAAAAGAATCATTGAATTTTTATTTCCGGTTGATTCTCTTTTCGAGTTCCACCTTTCAGGTGTTCTGCAAAATCAAAAACTAGCAGTGAAAATTACGCTAAATCAATTTTCCTTGCTAAAATATAAAAATAAAATTTAATGAATTAAATTTTCTTAATACATTTTTTTCTGATTACAAAAAAAAAAATCTATTAAAAATTTTTAATTAAAAACTTTTAACGAGTTATATAATCATTTGTGTTTAGATTCGAAATAAATTTTCCTTTCAATACAAGTCGTAACAAAGTAATAACTTTTCTTTGTATCTTAACAAGCATCTCAATCATAAAGCTCCATTCATTGTTTCAATAGATAAGATTTTTCTTTACATTCGAGACTGGATAAATTATTTTATCAGAAAATGTTGACAAGTCTTTCCATCTATCCCTTCGGGTATAGAAGTATAGATTCATTGATTTTTATTACCGATAGATTTCTCTTCCGATTTCCTCCAGTGACATTTACTCCCAGTTTCAGAAACTAGGCATAAAAATTACTCATACTCAATTTTTATAGATAAAATGCAAAAAAAAAAGAATTGTGAATAAATAATTTCCTGATAAATTGAATTTCCAGATTGATAAAATTTCCTTGATAAATTAAATTTCTCTGATAACTTAAATTTCTCGAATAAATTATATTTTCCTGATAAATTAATTATTAAAGATTTTAATTTAGATAGTTTTAGATGAGCAATATGATAATTTTTTGTGATCAATTTCGAAATAATTTCTTCTTTCAATACAAGTCATTGCATTGTAATAAATATTTCTTCATATATCAAAAATTCTTTGTATTTCCTTGTATCTCAATTTTTCCAGATAAAGACATTTTAAAAAGAATTATAACTTAAATTTTTCTGATGAATAAATTTGAAATGTGAAATTTTAATGCTAGAATAAATTTTCCTTATAGATTACATTTTCCTGATAAATTAAATTTCCTCAATAAATTAAAATTTCTTGATAAATTAAATTTTTCTGATGAAAGAATTTCCCTGAAAACCTCCTGATGAATTAACTTTTAAAAAATTCAATTTAGATAATTTTTAATGAGTAATATGATCATTTTTTTCGGATTTAACTCGAAATTATTTCTTCTTTCAATACAAGTCATTGCATTTCAATAAATATTTCTTTGTATATCAACAATTCCTTATAACACAATTTTTACCGATAAAATAATTAAAAAATTTATAACTTAAGTTTTTCTGATGAATAAATTTGAAATATGAAATTTCAATGATAAAATAAATTTTCCTTATATATTAAATTTTCCTGATAAATTACATTTCCTAAATAAATTACATTTTTCTGATAAATTAAATTTTCCTGAAAATTTTCTGATGAATCAGTTTTTACAAATTTTGATTTGGAAAATTTCTAATGAGTAATGTGATAATTTTTTTTAATTTTGAGCGAAATAATTTCTTCTTCAATACAAGTCGTTGCATTGTAATAAAAAGTTTCATTTATAATAAATAATAAATATGTAATTTCCTGATAAATTAAATTTCGATGATATTTTTTATTTCCCTAATAAATTAGATCTTCTTGATAAATTAATTATTAAAAAGGTTAATTACGCATTAAAAAGTATCTACTTTTTAATGCGTAATGTGATCATTTTTTGGTGATCAATTTCGAAATAATTTCTTCTTTCAATACAAATCATTGCATGGTAATAAGTATTTCTTTGTATATCAAAACTTCTTTGTATCTTAATTTCTTCTGATAAAATAATAAAAAAAAAATTACAACTTAAATTTTTCTGATGAATAAATTTGAAATATGAAATTTTAATGATAGAATAAATTTTCCTGATAAATTAGATTTCCTGATAAATTGAATTTTCCTGAAAACTTCCTGAAAAACTTCCTGATAAATTAGTTTTCAAAAATTTAAATTTAGATAATTTCTAATGAGTAATATGAACATTTTTTTCAACAATTTCATCTTCAATACAATTCGTTGCATTGTAATAATATTTCTTCCAACATAAAGTCATAAAACCTCATTCATTGTTTCAATGCATGAGATTTTTCCTTACATTCTAGACTGGATAAATTATTTTATCACAAAACGTTGACAAGTCTCTCCATCTATCCCCCCGGGGTATAGATGTATAGAATCATTGATTTTTATTACCGGTAAGATTTTCCATTCGAGTTTCTCCTTTTACATGTACTCTTAGTTCAGAAGCGAGCAGTGAAAATTACTCTGACTCAATTTTTTTCCACCTTCACTGATCTTCCCACTGAACAAACACGAAGATCGCAATTCTAATGCTAAAAATGATGTTATTCTTATTACCATGCAGTCATAATATTTTTATTAACTTTGAGGATTGTTTTTTTAAGACAAGCAGCTGGAGATGTATCACAGATAAATAGTTATCACAATACTAAATCGCTGGAAGATATTCTTTTAAAATATTACTCTTAGATAGAAAAACAAACTAAAAAAGTATGTGAGTGCGTGTAATTTTTGTTTAAACTTATATTAATGAGTTTATGTATATTTCAATGCGAAATAAGCGAGTGTATGCGTTTAGAATTTGTTTTAGTGTTTTTTCTAGGGGAAAAATAGTTTCGATTTAAAAGAGAAAATAAAGGGATGCGAATTTATTTTAAAAGTCTATTTTAAAATAAAATATTCAGCATCGATTATTGTTGAGTTATTTATTTATTTCTTTATATCCTATGTAGGAATAGAAAATAAGATATTTGAATTAGACTTATTAATAAAAAATTATGAAAAATTGTTTTAGTTCATCAAATTTATTTTGTCAAAACTACACAAAATATAAAATGTTTGCACTAAAATATAAACTATTTTTGTAACTTATTGCAATTTTTTACTACTTTAAACCTTTAAAGGGCTGTTTTTTTTTCTAGTAACTTCTGGATAAAATATTTCTCGAAATGAGATTGATTTATAAAAGAAAATTCCTTTAGCTTTTCATCTGAAATTAATTGGATTTTTAAAAGCATTTTCTTATGGTGCAAATGTCCATTAAATTTGTCGAAATTTTACCCATGGTAAAGAACAGTTGTGCTTACAGATAACCAAGTTTAAAAATTGTGTGTTTATGACGACTTATAAATTCGATGATAAGTCAATCAATGAAACGCATAATGTACAAGAGAAAATAGTGCCACAGTGTTAGCCCGTCTCATTGGTAGTCATAAACTCAGAGTTGGGTCAGCTGTTCAACACCGGTAACAAAATAAAACAAAGCGAAGTTTGTATATTTTATTTTATTTTTAACCAGGTAGTTCATAATACTTTTCGGTCTCATTCATTTATTTTTATTTTATAACTGTCGCTGAACAGTCGACTGAATATTCAGTTTACGACTACTAATGTTCAACTCCGTAGCCATGTAATTTTGAACCCAATCGAGTAGACAAAGGAAACTTCTAGATCAAGTATTGGGAGAAACTTGCCTTCGTGGAGGACTTTTTGATGGAACTAACCAGCATTTGCGTTGAATGGAGAGGGAAACCACGAAAACCTCCCACCGTTAACCCGACTGCAATTGGACTCAAATCTATGATCCATACACCGCTGAGGATATTTTACGTCAGCACTGTAGTCGATGCAAACCGGTTGCGGAATTCGTATGGACATCACTGGGAATCGAACTCGGTTTTCCTCATTGGCAGGTGAAAGCCATCACGGCTCACTTTCATTTATTTGAAAAATTCTCACATTCTAATTCTTTCAATATGCAATCATAGTGATGTATGGGATCAAGGAAAAAAAACTGAAAAAAATCACTCGCATTTTAAACACAACAATACCATAGATAAATTTTTCTTTACATCTTTTATCGTATTTAAAAACCGCAAGTGAAAGTTCACACCAATTTTCCTAAGTGGTATCACAATAGGAAGATGCAGCAAAACACGTTCTTTAATCCGATTCGATATCCTTATCATTCCGAATAAAATCTTGTAAGTGAGAAGACAAGAAGAAAAAAAATGAAAAAAACTTCCTTCCCAACTTTCTATTTTAATAACTGTCCTCTCGCAATATGAATATCATAAAGGACAGTGACAAAAAGACTCACGTCCTAGGAAGAATAAAAAAAATAATAAATGAAATAAAATAAAATATCCAGCAATGAAAGAAGGCCGTGAAAACCAATTTTCTCACGGTTGAAATAGCACTATTAGTCTCATGCTATAATCTGGCTTTTGTCGATATAAGCACGCACTAGGTTTTGAAAAGATAAAACCCACCACGAAATCGTCACGCCAGTTACCCACTTTTGTCCACCACCCCCCATGTCTACCATAGTGTAAGTTGAAAAGTGGCTAAGTGTTATTCATTCAAAAAACTTCCCCCATTTTTATATCAGTGATCTTATTTATTTTTTTGCCCTAAATAAATTAAATAACGATTATTGTTTTTCGCTTTGTTTTTATAATTATTAAGGTATAACAAGATGTCATATAAATAATTTTAGTCTTTACTGAATATTTATTATTATCATTTATATAATAAAGAAAAAAACTTTTTTAAATCAAGAGAATATTATATTTGTTTTGCTTTAAGAAAATTAAATAATGCTTACGTCTTAGCTTTGTTTGAATAGTTATTATATATGTTATTGAAGGAAATATGAATAAGAGAAAATTAGTACAAAGCGAAAAACATTAAATAATGATGAATGTTTTTCGCTTTGTTTAAATAGTTATTATATTTGTTTTTGAATGAAATATGAATAAAACAAAATTGGTACAAAGCGAAAAACATTAAATAATGATGAATGTTTTTCGCTTTGTTTTAATAATTATTAAGGTATAACATGATGACATTTAAATAATCTTAGTTTTTACTGAATATTTATTACTATCATTTATATAATCAAAAAAAACTTTTTTTAAATCAATAGAATATTATATTTGTTTTGCTTTAAGAAAATTAAATAATGCTTACGTTTTTTACTTTGTTTAAATAGTTATTATATATGTTATTAAATGAAATATGAATAAGAGAAAATTGGTACAAAGCGAAAAACATTAAATTACGATTAATGTTTTGCTTTTTGTTTTTATAATTATTAAGGTATAATGAGATAACATAAAAATAATCTTAGTTTTTACTAAATATTTATTTGCATCATTTATATAATAAAGAAAAAACTTTTTTAAAATCAATAGAATGCTATATTTGTTTTGCTTTAATAAAATTAAATATTGCTCACGTTTTTCACTTTATTTAAATAGTTATTGTATATGTTATAAAAGAAAGTATGAATAAAAGGTTATAAATATATACACTCTAAAAACTGTGGTGTAATATCTCTCTGAATGTGTTGCTGAACAACCCTCAAAATTGTGTAAGAGAACACTTTATTCTGGATAAACACCAAATCGAGAGTAAATATTCGATTTAAAGGGTGCAATTTAAATCTAAAATCTTTTTGTTTGCTTGTTTAATGGCCATTTTAGATTAATAGAATTCTGTATTTGTTTTGCTATGAAAAAAATTAAATAATGCTTACGTTTTTCACTTTGGTTGAATAGTTATTGTAGATGTTGTAAAATGAAATATCAAAAAAAAGTTATAAATATATACACCATATAACTGTAGTAAAATATTTCTCCGAATATTTTGCTGAACAACACACAAAATTGGGCTAAAGAACACTTTATTCCAGATAAACGACAAATCGAGAGTGAATATTCGATTAAAAGGGTGTAATTTAAATCTAAAATGTTTTTGTTTGCTTGTTAACTTAAAACACATACTTTCATGTGCATTAGAATCAATTTAATGTCTCCATTTTAAAAACATTCCATTTAAAAAAACAAGTGCATTTTTAGTAGTAGATTAGCACTAATTCTTTCAAACAATTGTTATTCTAATACATAATTTTTGCACTTTAACTTCAGCTCTGTACTTTAAAATGTATATAGTTTACTTGAACACCTAAAGTGGGGGGCAACTATACATCAAACTTTTTTGAAGTAAGTACTTATGTACGTCGCACTAGAGCTGCACAATGGGCTATGATCTGGGAAACATCCCTGAGGCTGATTCGAAGACATGACATCGCAATTTTGATCCTCTGCAGAGGGAATGACTCCCCTGTCTTGGTAGCTCGATCACCTACTAGCGAAGTCGAATACTTTAAGGTAGAACAGTTTAATAAGGACCGATACCGTGCACTGTCGGTCCCTACGTAGGCTGATCAAAGTGGTCACCCACCCTCTTACTGACAGCAGCCAGTGATGCTTGACTTCGGTGTTCTACTGGGAACCGTGTCTTTACAACCAGTTCACTGAGGGATCAAATTTTTTTTACAGTGTATTTCAGCATCCTCTGTCTTACCTGGTGTCATCTTCGAGTGTTAATCCTTTCTAGAGAAAATTTGGTTTACCTTAGAACGTTTTTAATCTTAGGGGCACTTAGACTTGAAAAGGGGACACTTGAACTTTTAGTCGACTATTTTAATTATTCTATTAATCTTATTTTAGTCTTATTTGTATTTAATGTGGTTTTTCATATTTTTACCATTTGATGTTTTACCCGACCTTACTTTAATATGCTTTTACCTGCATTTTCAACACTTTTATTGTTGGTTGATTTCATTCACTTTGATGTTTCAAGCACTTTTAATTTTTATTCTAATTTTTCATTTTATTTTTTCGACTTTGGGATTTTTCCCATGTGTATCAATCTTTTTAGTTTTGATTTTACTTTTCTGTAGTTATCCGCAAACTCCTTAGGGGGTAGGTCGGTTACTATTAGTCTTACAGTGTATTCAAAAAATATCATGTCTACTGCTGAAATATTTTTTATACATAAAGCTATCAAGCTAAACGAATTAGAAGCGTCTTTACTTCTAAGGGTCCTTCATTCTCCCCGTCTAATCAATAAATCAAGCAATTAAAGAATATTTCAGTTATAAATTCGAATTTTATTCAACTAAAAGTTTCATTTATAAATATTTATTCATTTTTCCTGCATAATTGTTTGGATGTACCGTTTTTTGATCTATTAACTAATCAAATAATTAAAAGAGATTTATAAGTTTTGTTTTTAAATTGATACTCACATTAGAAATATTAGAATATAATTATAACTATATATTCTAAATGTATAATATCAATGGAGTTAAAAAATGAACAACAAGATAGTGTAACTAAGGGTTTTTTCCCCACTCCATCGAAATCCCTTCCATTTGTAGAGCACAACACGAATAGTAATCTTCCTTAATCCTCTGCTGATCCCCTCCCCCAGCCCCACATCAGCAAATCTGGTACACGAGGCTTATTTAAATGTTCTAGTGGAATAGGGGAGGAAGTATACAAAGGTGAATGTTCTTAGAGTTAGAAATAATAACAATCGAAAACGGAAAAAATCGAAAACCATAAATTCGACAACTTTCGCTTTTGTCAACTTGATGCTCTTCTTCCGGATTTAGTTCAATATGAATAACATAAGCTAAACAAGTCATGTAAACAGAGTGATTATTACCTATAGAAATAAAAAAGTAAACAAACAAGTATTTAGATTTTTTGTGCTGTGTAAATTGTGCTAAATATTCTCCCACGGAAAAATTTTCCTACATATTTATAAATAAAATTTACCGTTCGATGAACGCGAACAATTATATTTCTGTACTATATATAGCTTTACTTCATACCTAAAACTAAAATATATAGAAAAAAATTGTTTAATTAACTTCAGTTTCATAGAGATTGTTTGTTTAAAACGTAAATTAGGTTCAGATTCAGTTTTAAAGACACGTTTGTTTTAATTTTACGAAAGGTTTAAATGAAAAAGTATTTAAGTGATTTTTATGATATTACCAATCAAGTGCTTATTTTATTAAAAAAGTATTGTTTCATCACAAAAATTTATGAGTAATTAGTATCAGAATAAACTGAGAAAAAATGCATGGTCAAAACTACCAGAATATGGTAAAATTTACTATGTTTACAATTCTATGAGGACACCCGAAAGCTCGGTAATTTTTACCGAAGGGCTTTGGTAATAATTTTGGTAAAATTAACACTAAAATATGGTTTTATAATGTGTGATAAAATTTGACAATTCTATCATGATATCTCAAGCATGGCATAAATACCATTTATTCAATTAAATTGACTTTTAGTACTATTGTATTTTTTTCTAAATATTTGGTAATAGGAACTATAACTTTAAAAGCTGGAACTTCCAGTAAACCATCGACATATAAATGGAAAAATTACCAAATGAATGGTTTAAATACCGTATATTTTGTTTTATTAACCAGAATTATGTTATTATTTCTTACCAAAAATGACATTGCCATATAGCATGGTAATTTTACCAGAATTATTTTTTCTCCCTGTAAAATATTTTATAAATCTAACCATAACCTAAATTTTATTTATCAATTTTTATTTAAAAAAAATTTAAATAAAGAAACAAGAGAAAAATTTAACAGTTAAAAAATGCTTTGACTAATAATTTTAGCCCTACAGAAATTGATTGGCTCAAAAATTTAATGTAAAATACCTAAATTTGTGATTAGCTTCAATGGAAAGTTTTTAGCTTTAGCTATCTTTTTAAGCAATCTCTTTTCTTGGACTTATCACTCAATTTTCGCCTCTGGTAGGAACTAAAAAACTAGTAGTGAAGTTTTTCATAGCATATTTGAAAATTCTCCGCTTTGAAATTCGAATTTATCCTAAAATAAAATAAAATAAACTAATACAGATTATTGTTCTCAAATTATCAATTGGAAAAGTAAGGTAGTAATCTCTCGAATATCCTCGCTACCCGTTTTTTAAGCATTCTTTAGGACACTTGTAAGTTCATTTAAGAAGGGCCATCAGCAGCCTTAGTGGTTCAGTTATCTATGCCGGTAATTTATTAGAGCTGAGGTCAGCTCTAGCCTAGAACAGGTGAGCCTAGAACATACATCAGTTTCGTGTTCATTCTAATCTGTGTGCTTGTTCTTTCAATGATATTAACTACCATATTTGATGAATACCAGCTTAGGTTTTGATCACATCGTCTGACAAGATTTTGCATTTGGTACTTGGGATTGGTAAGAAAATTAAAGGCTTAGACGAAAATAACAGCCCGAAGATCATTTTGTAGTCGTACCACTTTTAATCAATACAAACAACATTTGATTGATTTTTTTTTGTTAAATTGCACAGTTATATTTATAAGCTATATTAAAAAAGCATTTCTTTCATTCGCTGATAGATTAATCTTGGATATAGCTTGAACACCTTTAATTCAATTATTAGTCAGTGAAAATTTCCTGTTAAACGCTGAAATTAACTAAATTAAATAAACCGATATTTATCTAGCTAGATCAAATCATGTTTAAATAACATTCCTCAATCTAACATAAACCAAAATCAAACCGATTTTAAGTTCGAAAAAGTTTTGTTTTCCGGAAACACAAACATTTATAAAATTTAGAAGTTAAATACATCATTATTATATCTATATATGTATAACTTTACATTATTCATTTACTAAATAAACTGTAAATTCGGCTGTATAACGATAATTTCAACGATAATCTCTTTTATTGCTTTTACTGAAACCACAAATGAAAAATAAACAAAAGAACTTATCGAACATTGGCAAGCTTTTTGTTTGAGGATATCTTAAATTAAATACAATATAGCGAATAACTATCATTCTTATACTCGTTACGTAAAACTCAGATTTCAAATACCGTTCATTAACATGCAAGGCTCTTTGTAAATCTTAATTAAACGGACAGTTCTTTACTGAAACCTCAGAGGAAAATCTTGGTTCAGCGACTGGAGAAAATATTTACCCACCAATTCTTGTTCCAGACAGCTGCGTTTCAGAATAACTGCTCCAAAAAAAGAAGTCCAGTTTAACCCTAGTAAGCTCTAAGCGTTTGGAAATTGAAGAAAGAATATAGTGTCTATCAATCCAATAGAAATCCTATTTAGGGAGAGAATTCGTCGTTTGTTTTAGCCGCGCTGCTATTTGGTTTAGCTCTTTATAATGTTACAAAGTGCGTAAGCAACGAGTGAAAACAACCCGCTAATTCCGCCTTCGGTGAAGAATGCGGTTTTCAATTAAGAGGATCCATTTATTTGCGGACGAAACTGTACGAAGCTTAAGCAGCTTTCACCAATAAAGATAAACAGCGAATCGGAACGCAACACAAACAGCATCGCATTTCGCGAATCCTTGTCTAGCCTTTAAACAAGAAAGCTCGAAAGGAATCCGCCGGATCTTTTCTAAATGTTGACAGAAACTTTATTTAAGAGAGAAAGGACTGTATCAGGACTCCATTAGAGAATATTGACTTATCCTAATGTTCAGGCCTGATACAGTATAGGAACCTTTAGGGAATAACTTTGCTTTCTTTTCTGAGTTCCATATATAGCCCACATGACTCGCACAGAGCCCCAAGAGGGTTACCACAGCACAGCCTCGTTTATCCATATTTGGCAAAATATATATTTTTTTCTTCTATTGCAAGGGTATCTGAAAAATAGTGGCAATATACCTGAGCCGATTTCGAAAGTTGCCTGTTGTCTAGACTGAAAAGCTTTGTCGAGAATATCCGGAAATGCATTTCCTGTTAAAAGAGGACTCCGCTTGGCCACCCCTGTTAAAGGAGGGTTCTGCCTGGCCACCAAACTGAGTAAATAAAGAAAAAGATGGAAGGTTCTAGACATTTCTGCAATCAAATACACCAAGTTAAGCTCCGAAGAAGAGTGGTAAAAATAATATTGGGATATTTGATAGTATTTCTGCCTCAAGGCGTCCAAGAATGTTGAAATTGGTTCACAGAAATGCAATCACTGTGGGGAAGGGGGAAACTTTTAGTCTATTTTTTATATTTTTTTCCTTTCTCTCATAAATAGTGGAAGGAAAGCTTTTTGGTCTTGATACTTTGAGTCTTTTCAATATAACTTAGCAAATATCTTTCAATGCTATATAAAAACTTCGGTGGTAATAGATATCGTATGAAATGAAAAGATTCTTAGAGACAAAAGCTTTAATGTTATAACATAAATAGAAAACTTCAGAGGATAGCATGGCAAAATTACGATTAATTGCAAATATTTCTGGGAAACATTTTGTATAAACAATTAATTTATTAGTACCCATACCATATTTGTTTGTAGACATTATATTAACTCATTTCCTGCCAATGAGACGGAACAAACTATTGTAGAAGCTAAAAAACTGTTTTAATGACTAAAAGTAATAGGACATTTGTGTTCAGACAAAATGCCTGATTTCTGTTATATTGTTAGAAATTTTTCGGAGAAAATGGTTAAATAACAATTTATTTAGTTGTTATTTTACCACATTAAAAAAAAACAGTAAAATAACAATAAATAGGATAGTAATCAAACTGTTAGTTGTGAGTAAAACCGCTTATTAACTGTTGTCACCTAATACGGTTAAGCAGCCAGAATTTTATATCACCAACTAAGTCCACCTAATGAATTATTTCCTTGCAATTGCGTACACATTACAGCCGAGCGAGCTAATCTGTTAGCCTCATGATAAAAAGAATTGGGGCTCGAGTCCCAGGTTTGACACCACAATATTTCCTCCACTCCCTTCTACATATGAAGAGTTTCTAGCGTCTTCACTCCCTAATTTGTACCCTGTACTCTGCATTACCCATTACCTAAAGAAAAGCCATTTAAAAAACTGTTGAGAAGCGTTGAACATTTGAGAAAAACAGCTTATTAACTGCTTTCACCTAATACGGTTAAACAACCAGAATTTCGTAGCGCCAACCAAGCCCCCTTAGGAAGCCATTTAATTTCTTGCAGCTCAGTACATATTATAGCTGAGAGGGCTAATTTGTCAGTCTCTTGACTAACAGAAGGAGGGTTATAGTCCATCGTTGCTACCTCAGTACTTCCTGCATTCTCTTCAACACATGAAGAGTTCTGTGTCCTGCACTCTCCAACACCCATTACCTAACGAAAAGCCTAGCTCCAACATCCAGATCAAATTCTTTGTTTCGGATGTGAAGCCCTACTAGTTGTAAATGGTTGAAAAACTGTATAGTTTTGTATTCACGGTTTTATGACTAAACTAGTTGAAAGCGGCTTTACCGTAAACTTTACAGTTAATCGAGTGGACAAACTGCTGCTGGTTATTTTATCATAATTTTAGGACGGAAATTCTAACAGTGTATTAGATATCAACTTCAGTCTAAAATATTGCAATTCAAGGAGTTCAGATAGATATAGAAATATTTATATTAATAATGCGTTACAAGTTGATGCAAATGTCTTAATTTTGCAAATTAAATGCTAAGAAAGATATAATTAAGATGTATTATTTCTTATAATTTCCAAAACGGAAACTTTTTCTCTTAATACATTAACTTTAGGCCGGATCCTGTGAAAAGTTATATAATAATTTAGTCCATTGATCAAAATTTAATTTATTTATAAGAATATTAAAAAATGGCTATTAACCAATGTCTATTTTTTATATTATACATATATTTATATTATTGCAATGGATTGGTTAGTACCCATAATTACCGGTTATTATGTATACCAAATAATACCGTTCGTTAATGTGACAAAATGCTTGAATTATTATCTTTGTTTAATGTCTTACATAACAACAACGCAATTTCTTGCAACATCTTATTGTTATTCACGAAGACTAATGATTGAACAATGAGTAATAAATGATGATGAGTTAGAATTCCTATGACGTCGGGCTAACCACGGGAGGTTTCGTGATTTTCCTTTCCATGTAACATAAATGCGAGTTAGTTCTATCAAGAAGTCCTTTATGAAAGTTAATTTGTTCCAATTCTCAATGCAGAAGTCTTCTGGGTTTGGTTCGAAATTTAAGGACTACGAAATTAAAATTTGATAGCCGTAAAACTAAAAGTAGATCGTTTTTTCAATGCCTGCTTTGAAATAAAATATATTGAAAAATAAAATGAGCGTTAAATAATGGCATAATTCAATGCTCATTAATTTATGTGTTATTTATTATAGTTTAAAATTATTTTCAATTTAGAAGTAATTTTATTCATAAAATAAAGAAAATAATAAGCATTACATACTTAAGTGAGAAAATGTATGATGTTGTCATAAAAATATTGTATTGCTAACTTCTCTTGTTTGTACGATATTAAAATTAATGTTCGTTCAATGATATATTTTTATATTTCAGTTGCAACTACTTATCCTAAAGTACAATGACACTGGGCACAAAATTCCACTTATTAATGATATAAACGCTTTTCTGTGAAAAAATAAGAGTTAGATAAGGGTAGTAAAAAGTAAGGGTAAAGTATGCTCTTTAAGAGTTTTTAAGCAAGCTTTTTAATTATAATATGAATTGTATATTGTGTACTCGTATAAATTTTGTGTTTGTTAAATATATTACATTTATACATACACTTTTTCTTTCCTTTTTTACACTCTTAGCATTAAACGAGTTTTTCGATTATCCGAGTTATTCGTGGTCCTCATTAACTCGGATAATCGGGACTCTACTGTATTCTCAAAATTCACCAGTCAGTGATATTACACTTCATGTTCTTTTATAACCAGTTCTCTGCTTTTTTGGCTTTTTTTTTCCAAAAATTAATAACGAATGTACTAAACGCTTACTGCCTGAAAAACAACGTAATAACATACTCTTTATAGCTTCCAAATAATAAAAACAATAAATATGTAATATACTTTTGCAGTTTTTATAATCTTATAAAGTACCTATTATAGAAATTAGGACTAGTGAAGAAGAAAAACATGATACACACAGTTCACTTCTCTTTCTAACTTTTCAGCAACAGCTAACCTCTCTGGTTTGTATCATACTAAAAATGCTCGTCCAACTATATATTTTTTTCTCCTTATTGCTGCAAATAACAAAAACAATGGATGAATGATATGCTTTCCCAATTTTCATAGCATTATGATTTGCCAAATTTAGAAAATAAGAAATGCGAAGAAGACATAAGACTTTTTTTTTAATAAAATTCTACGATTTATTATCTAAACTATTCATTATATTTTTTATACCGAGTTTTTTTCTCTTCTAAAATCTGATAATGAGTTAATTCTAAATTCTGATCTTATTTTTTCCTGATAGGAAAACAACATATTCTTGACATTTTATTACTAAGCAACAGAAATAAAAATAAATAAAATGAAATTATATGCATATTTTCATAATTTTCGAAACGTTATTAAGCGGCCAAATCAGACATTAGGTAAAAGGAAAAAGATAACGATGATTCTTGCCTTGAACTGATATAAAACAACAGTAAGTGCCCAGTTGAGAAATTATATATGAGCAATTCTACAAATAAACGCCAATTAGGCGGCAAAAAAAATATTTGGGGGCTAGGGCACGCTATTTCTACGCGAATTTTCTTCTTTTTTAAACCCTAAAAGAACAAGAAAAAATCGTGAACATGAATTTTTTTCTTTGTGACATACTTTAAATGACAAAATACCAATTTTAAATTTTTCCCATTTTTTTTAATTTGCGAACTTTGATAAAATTTTTTATCTTTGTTTTTTTATACTAAAATATAATCTTATAGTATGAAATATCTATAAATACATTTTAGAGAGACATTATAATAATATTATATTTATGTAAAAATCTTTTTATCTGAATAAATGGCTCAGATAAAAGCCTCATTTTTAAAACGAAATTTTTATTATATTACAAATAATAACGTTATAATGTCCCTATAACATGTATTTATATAGATTTTCTAGGATTATATTTTAGAATAAAAAACAAAAATAAAAAATTTTAATCAAGGTTCGTAAATTGAGAAAATCTTGAAAAATTTAAAATCGGTATTTTGTCATTTGAAGTATGTCACAACGAAAAAATTTCATGTTCACGATTTTGTCTTGCTTTTTTAGGGTGCGAAAAAGAAGAAAATTCATGTAGAAATAGCATGCCCCCCCCCCCTCCAAATTTTTTTTTTGCCTCCTAATTGGCGTTTATTTGTAGAATTGCACATATAAGAAAAGTTACGATTAAAACTATACGATAAATTATATGATTTATTAATAGGACTATTCATTCAGTGCCATTACACACAAATTTTGCCTTACTCTTCATTTTTTACTAATAAATAATGAATATTACGAAAACATATTCATAGACTCTTTATTGTCACCAAATAATAAGAAGAAAAGTAAACAATACAAGATGCATTTTCTCTATTTTCAAAATGTGCACTCAGACTAGAAATTAGGAAAATTATTATTAAAATTTTTCAAACAGTGATATTAGACTTTCCAAAAATTAGTAACGTAGTACTAAATGCTTACTAACAGAAAAATAGCATAGTTATAGACTCCTTATTACTGCCACATAAATAATAATAAATACGTGATATGCTTTCGCATTTTTCCAAATGATTCAATCAGTGACGTAACACTCAAATGTTTTCTTACTTCGTATTCTTTTTCTAAAAATTAATAATGAATTATATGAAAACAACATATTTATAAACTCTTTATTGTCGCCAAATAATAATAAGAAATGAAAACGATACAAGAGGCATTTTCTCAATTTTCAAAATATGCACTCAGGTTTGAATTTAGGAAAATTATTCAAAAAATTTTTCAAACAGTGATATTAGACTTTCCAAAGATTAATAACGTAGTACTAAATGCTTACTAACAGAAAAACAGCATAATTGTAGACTCTTTATTATTGCCACATAACTAATAATAACAATAATAAACACGTGATATTCTTTCGCAATTTTCCAAACGATTCAGTCAGTGACATAACACTCAAATGTTTTCTTACTTCGTAGTCTTTTTCTAAAAATTAATAATGAATGATATGAAAACAACATATTTATAAACTCTTTATTGTCGCCAAATAATAATAAGAAATGAAAACGATACATAATGCATTTTCTTGATTTTCAAAACGTTATAAAGCGACCAGGTTAGAAACTAGGAAAATTTAATTCCAAACGATTCAGTCAGTGACATAATACTCAAATGTTTTCTTAATTCGTAGTCTTCTTCTAAAAATTAATAATGAATGATATGAAAACAATATATTCATAAACTCTTTATTGTCGCCAAATAATAATAAGAAGTAAAAACGATACATCATGCATTTTCTTGATTTTCAAAACGTTATAAAGCGACCAGGTTAGAAACTAGGAAAATTTAATTCCAAACGATTCAGACAGTGACTTAATACTCAAATGTTTTCTTACTTCGTAGTCTTTTTCTAAAAATTAATAATGAATGATATGAAAACAACATATTAATAAACTCTTTATTGTCGCCAAATAATAATAATAAGAAATGAAAACGATACATAATGCATTTTCTCGATTTTCAAAACGTTATAAAGCGACCAGGTTAGAAACTAGGAAAATTTAATTGGGAAGCAAAAGATGATATTTCCTGCAGGTGGTGTAAAAGCAAACACAGGTAGCATCCGCTCTGCCCCTTAGAACACGACGAGAGGATGGGAGCACGTGATGACTTCTACAAAGAGATCACCTACTCGTGACCATCAGATGACAGCTGTACCTATTCACTTATATGGTTGATCGCTACAGACACAACTATGCACGGTAATGTGCAATGGGAACTTACCTCGATTAGATTTAATAAATTCTTCGCAGAAGAGTGCTGTTAAATTGGAACACATGATTCCTGGTGGTGGCATGTAATAGAACAATAAACTTTCCACCATGGTTTTCCTGGTGTGAAAGTAATATAATTTTATGAATGCTACTAGTGTGTGGGCGGAAATATCGTCTAAAAGTTTCCTTAAAGGATGCTTTTTGAAAGCTTCATTGTTATATGTAATAACTACTGCTGAGCGATTGATTATGAAATATTGAATTTTAAATACCACGTAAACGATATTTTTTCTAAAAAAAACTCTCACAATGCATCCAGCGATGCCATCTTGCTTCACTTTGTAAGAAAAATAATTTTAGTTTAAGCCGAATATGTGTTCTTATTTATGACAAATTTGATTTAAGATATTTTACCTTACCACTACCCTTACCTCACCACTACGGTATTAAGTACCGGAACTTCGAGTGCATCATCCGTAAAATTCATTTTGCCGTAAAATCTATTTTAACTGTAAAATATTATACCGTAATTTTTACTGTATATCGGATTTTTTGTTCCGTAACATGTTTCGGTGCCTTATAAATTTGATGAAATCTACTTTGATTAACCACTACAATATGAAGCATTTTAGATCAAATTACGATATAAAGTACTGGCTCTTTAAGTGCGTCATCAGTAAAATCAATTTTACCATGAAATTCTTTTTTATTGTAAAATATGATACCGCAATTCTTACAGTAATACTTACTTAATTAGAGTGACTGGGGTCGGAATAGCCTGGTTGAAAGTGCTCTGAACTCACGTTCTCACGTACGTGAGTTCGAATCCAGTGAACCGAAGACTCCCCCGTGTAGTAAATGGTGAGTGTCGCATGTTAAATCTGTCGGGTCACAAAGTCCTCCATGTTCCCATAACAAATTATATCTCTGGGAGGTCCTGAATTGAAGATTGATCGCTCTCTGGATCAGGGGTCAAAATTACTATCTGTGGATGAATGAATGGGTCCGCCCTATAAACGGGTGTGACAAAAATCGAATTCTTGGCCATAGATGGCGCCACTGGAAAACAAGAACAATTGCACTCCTTACCTTAATGACCTACGACAACAACGACAATTAGAGTGACTCAGTGATTTTATGGTAGTTATTACTGTAAAAATTAAGTTATATCAGATATTTTGTTTCGTAACATGTTCCGGTTCCTTTTAAATTTTATATAAAATGTTTTGATTTACCACTACACTGTTTAAAATTCCAGATCATGCTTCTAGATTACTGCATAAATTACTTTGGTTGCATCCTCTGTAAAATCAATTTACCGTAAAATGCATTTTTGCTGTAAAATATTATACCGTAATTTCTGAAGTAATATTAATGTAATTAGAGTGATTCATTGATTTTATGATAATTATAACTGTAAAAATTACGACATATCAGTTTTTTTTTCTTTTTTTTGTTCCGTAACATGTTCCGATAAAAATGGATTTTACAGTAATGCAAGTAAAAATATATTTTCGTATTTTTAATTATTAAAAACAGTCTAAGAGTTATTAAAAAACTCCGTTAGATTATCGAATTATCTTTGTACTTAAATATAAAATTCACAAAAATGTGGTTTTAAATTTTGTTTTCATTTATATTCACAAATTTATCAATAATTGATTTTGTAAATTAAAGAAATTTAAATTTGAATAACTATGTTTTTCTCTTAGATCTAAATAACTAAAAATAAGTGCAAATTTGAAAAATTATTGCTTAGAAGTGAGCCGTGTCTGGAACAATCTCTCCGTAACGTAGAAAAAGACACCGGTGTTTCTTCTTTCTTATGTAATATTCTTCATTTATTTTGACCTAAATTAAAACAAAATAATGAAAAAAGTATTAAAAGCATGCTTAGCAAAAATTTTGCCTCAAAGGGTTAAATAACGTTTTTAGAAATACTTATTCTTTGAAAATCGTTGTAAATCTAAAGTTTATCTCAATTAAACAGTAAGTAAACTTTAAAAAGAACTAAATCATTACTTTATAAACAAAAATATCAATTTATCAAAAATGTTACATGTAGATACATTTAACCACCATGTTTGCTTGTTTCTTTAAAAATATTTTTTTCCCGTCGACCAAAGTCAAACAATGTTTATTATAATGATAAAAGGAAGGAAAAAAAAATAAAAGATTACATAATAACATTGTTGACTGAAATAATGTTTATTGAATAAAATAACAAAGTAGTTGCCAAAATAAATAACGCAAAAAACTGAAAAAAAATTTCTTTACTGAACTTAATCTTTTAACATTTAAATACAACCAGATCTAATCTGCTTTACAAATAAACCTTTCTTTATTTAATTTTCCGGAACGACAAAAAAAGTTTGGAAGCAGGAAAAAAAAAATCACTTCCCTCAAAATTATGCAAATGAAGCTGACCCTGAGGATCATTAGTTCTTTCATATATTCACTATACAACGTTTTACCCAACTAACACCCCCCTATCTATAGCAAACCCCAACAAAGGGGGCTGCGAGAAAAAACTAATTTAAAAATTCGCGCGGACGTATAATCTTGTTTGTACTCATTAGCTCAGTATTTATCGGTTGCGGAAAAGGACGTAGTATCTGATTAGGCAAGGCTAGATAGGGTTTCCTTGTGGTCGTCCCCTGATCTATGCCCCCTCTTCATTATCTATAGACCCCTATTCATTCTTTGCCCCCTATAAGCTTATCGAATTGCCCCCGAGTTTTCTACGCAATCCAATGTAACGCTTTTATAAGATTAATGCAAGACTGAAAGTATGATTGTGTTATGGAGGTTATAGATTTTATTGGCTTCCACTTAAACTTGCCAATCTTCATTTCCTTCCTTTAGGATTTTGTGTAACTGAAATATGAGAAAAAAATGGATTAATATTTATAACTTATCTTAGGTTGACCGTAGAATTAATTTTTTTATATGAAAAACTTTTATGAATTTTTCAAAAAAGCTTACTAATCACTATTTTGAATGTATCTAGTATTTTTTTAAAATTAAATTTGAACTGTTATCTACATTTTTAAGTGCATATTTCATTAACAAATATTTTTTTAATTGTTTTTGCCCACAATAGCACCATAATTATCGACTTGTAAGGAAACGTCTTAAATCTAATTTATTTGCCCATCTATTGTTACTTATAAATAAGTAAGACAGAACAAAAGGAAACTAATATTATTCATATTTTAACTAATAGATAAGTAAGTGTGACCAAATAAAACTAATTTAATTTAAAAATACAATTTTGAGTAAATTTTCTTAACCATCTTTATAATAATTAATGCAAAGGTCTTATAAATGCAAGAATGCCAATTACTTCACTTTTAATAGGAGATTTCTCAGGAATATTTAAGTGGTAGCAAATATTACTCGTTAGTATTTGAGTTTTGTTATAATACATTTTTATTTGCTGTAATTTAGCCACCACGCTACATAAACTTTTTAAGCAAATATATAATACTTGTTAATCGCCCTGCGAAATTATAAAGTGCTCGCAAAATTAAGCAAATTTATTGTACTTGATTTGCTATTTCGTTACAGTTTTAAATATTGTGCTGACTTCTGGGTTGGCAACAATGGTCATGCTATCTGTTCTTCAACTTGGCAAGGACTTAGATGCCATCCTTGTAATGAGTACAAAAGCCTACATATGTAGGGCTGCCAACTTTTAACGCTTTTTGGGGAAGCTTTTCTACTGATAGCTAAGTCAATATTTTAATGCATTATTCTCTGTTTTGGGAATTTAATTTGAAATTATTTTTCATATTACTACTTGCAAATGATTCAAAAGTTGATATGAAACCTCACTTGATCCATCTTTCTCGTGGATAAGCTTGTAAAATGTCATCGAAACTACCAAAAATTCCGAAACTTTTAGTTTTCAATTGTCTAATACTCTAAGAAATATTTTACAACCATCGTTGAACAGCCGACCCAATGTTTTGGGCTTATGACTACTAATGTTCAACTCCGCAGCCAGGGGAACACCTGGATCAAGTAGTGGGAGAAATTTGTCTTCGTGGAGAACTTTTTATTGGAATTAACCCGTATTGGCGTTACAACGAGACGACAACCACGAAAACCTCCCCCGGTTAGCCTGACTGGAAGGGGACTCTAACCCATGATCCGTATTCCACTGAAGATATTATACGTCAGCACTGAGGTCTGTGCAAGTCGGATGCGGAATTCGTATCGACCAGCCATCGCATTGAGTCGAACCCTGTTCACCTCATTGGAAGGCAAACGGTCTATCTCCTGAGCCATCAAGGTTCTCTAAGAAATATTCTGCTGAAAGCATAGTAGTTGGCAGTCCTGCATATGTAAGTGTAGCAATAAATAAACGAAAGAAGGATTATATTCTAAGCCCATTAATGCCACATAAAAAGTGGTCCATAATATTAATATATTTACGTTTGTTACCTGCTATTTTGACTTTTAAAAAATACCTATCTTCGACTTCAGATCCTGGCATAAATATCTATATTATTAATGCATAATGGTAAATAGATCTATTTTATTTTTTTAAAAAAATGCTAATAATGAAACATTTGTGCTACCACTTTTTTCATTCCTGCTAAAACAAACCGTCTTTTTAATAGGATGCTTGGTACAAGTGGGTTAGGTTCTGATAAATGTTCCATAAAAATTCCCTTGGAAAATGTATTTCGATAGAACCTTAAATATTAAAGCGTATGGTACTACCATTTTTTCATGAACACTCTTCTTACCTATATGCATACAAATATCTACATATGAATTGAAATTCGGGACTCATTGAAAAACTGGAAATAGCTCTGATTAAACATTTACAGAATCCTTCAAAAAGAAAAATTTAATGACATTAAAATATATTTTTTTTAAAATAGATCTTGTAACTGAATCCAATTTATGAGTACAATTTAACGCATCTTATCATTTAGAAGGGTTAAAAGTAACAATTGTTAAAAGTTATCTCGTTCATTTTTATTGCACAGGGATCTCCCACTTAAGCTAGAAGGTGGGGAGAAAATATTTAAACTCAATTAAAACGCGAACAGCAACGATGGCTTGCAAACAAAGCTATCCTATAACCAGGCGGGGCGGGATTTTCACGAAACAACCTTCTGTTGAATTTCCGCGTTTAACACGGACGATAAAATGACTCGCCCACCCCATCTAAATTTTGATACCCCTCTAATTCCACGTACCAACTTTCTTTGCAGAGGAAACCCACTCTGAGTCCAAACAGATGGTGAGAACTGATTAAAACGATCCCATATGACGTCACAACCTACCTAGACACTTGGCCACTTCGTAAAACGATGAGTTCTCCTTTGATCTGTCGACATAACCTATTGTTCACAACCCCACTTTAGTACAATAGGATGGACCAGGGATGATAGAGGCAAAATTCAAAGTCCTCCTCCACCCTTAACTGAGAAGAGGGCACAGATGGGGCGTGTGACCCCCTTCGCTTTTGCAAGCTAGTGATAACAGCAATCTGCTAATTTCTGCTCCAGGAATCAATGATTTATTAGATTGAGCGATAGTTCCAATCCTGAGACAAGGATTCATTATTTCCTGTTCCTAATTTGGCGCATTTCTCACTGTTCTATGGATTGAGAGTATAATAGACGATGATAAATGCTGATTATTATTGAATTGTTTGTTTAAAAACATTTTAATAGATAATTGCAATAAAAATTAAAATCTTTTTATTTAAGATGCTATAATGAATATTGAGTATAAAGGATTTTAGTACTCAGTATGATTATGCTTAAACATTAATCTGAGAAGATTCTTTACTTCTACATTGTTTTGTTACCTTATACGCTTTTTCATTTCCGTAAGAGAAAAGAAAAAATTAATGTAGGCAGTATTTTTTACAGATTTTGAAGCAATTAAAAACAACACTAATAAGTAAAAAAGATCTATAACAAATACAAGGGATAATATAATATTTTTATCTCGGTTTGTTTTCACCGGCTAACCCTTTGACTCAGAATTTTTATTAAACATATTTTTCATACTCTTTTCATCATTTTGCATTTATTTAGATCAAAATAAGGGGGAAATATTGTATTTAGCATTTTAATAATCTATGACTGTAATTTTGAAACTAAGCCTTTAATTTTGAACCTGATCCAGAAGACAAGGGAACTCCTTTATCATGTTTTGGGAGAAACTTGGCTTTGTGAAGGATTTTCAGATGGAACTAACCCGCATTTCCGCTACATTGGGAAAACCACGAGTTTTTCCCCGCTGTTAGCCTGACGGTAAGGGGACTCTAACCCATAATCCGTCTACCACTGAGGATTTCACGTCAGCACTGTGGTCGGTGCGAGCTGGATGCGGAATTCGTATCGACCATCGCTGGGATTTGAGCCCCGTTCTCCTCTTGCAATCACGTTATCTGCCTCTAGTGTTCAAAGAAAGAAGTAAAATTTACTCAAAAAAGTCTTGTGTTAATATTAATATTTAAAAACTCACAAATGTAGTAGTTAAAATGATTTTTTTCTGCAGGGTGATCACAATCGGGAAAAATTTAAGAAAGTCAAACTACTAATTACTACTAATTACTAATTACCAATTTTCTCTCTTATCAAAAGATCTTGCTCTTAATGGTTGAAAAAGGCCACTTCTATTGAAATTGTCAGCTAATGCTGACCAGCAGGTCTGCCATATATATGCTTAAATTATAAAAACGTACTGGAAGTCAAAATCCTTTTTAATCACACTTAATCAAATGAAAATAAAGTGCCCATGCAAAAATTTTGCTTCCATATTAGTCCCGCAGTGGACTGATCGTTAAGACACGGTTCCCAGCAGATCACCGAAGTCAAGCCGCACTGGCTGCGGTCAGTGTGCGGGTGGGTGACCACTTGGATCAGTCTGCGTAGGGACCGAGGATGTACGGTATTGGTCCTCGTTAAACCGTTCTACCTTAAAGTGCTCGAATTCGCGTGCAGGTCGTTGGGCTACCGAAGCGGGGGTGCCATCTCTCTGCAGAGGATCAAAATTGTGATGGCTTGTCTTCGGATCATCCTCAGGGATGTTTCTCAGACCGTCGCCAATAGCCCTTTGCGCAGCTCTAGTGCGACGTAAATAAGTACCTACCAAAAGAAATTTTGGTGTAAATTAACTACAACAACAACAAGCTTCCATATTAAGTATAAAATTAAAATATAGAGGAGTTGGCAAGTATATGATGATTGAAGAAATAAATATAGTCTTCACTTATTCCTCTCTGTCACAATATGTTTGTAAATATATCTAGATGTTAAAATTGTCCAACTTTTTTCCTGATCTTAAATCAAATTTAAAATTTCCAACAGCCATGCTAAAACATGTATTGCCAATTTTAAAGTTTTTTCCTGGTTGTGGCCAGTTTTCAGAGATACCACTTTGATCAGCGTTGGGAAAATATTTTTTCTAGTAGTAGAAAATTTTATGCTGATTTCTAGATTAGCAACTTTTATTAAGAGTTATGGTTGCCGTTTAAATAATTCATAACATGCCACTTATTTGGATTATTTCTTAGTGAGTCTTTTAAAATATCGGCAAAAGCAAACAAAATTATTCAAGTTTTAGTTTTTTTACTCTTCACGTTTCGAAATCTTTTGCCGAATGTGGAACAGTTTGCATTTTTGTAAATTTCTGTAGTACAATGCTCAAACAGACTCGCAGATTTTTAAAAATGGTAGCAAAAAGAAGATAAACCTTGATCATTAATAAATTTGTGACCACCACTTAATAATATTTCCTTAAGGGCATATATGTGCAGAATTATTTTGAGCGGGGAATCCATATACCCTCTAACATTTAATGTTTTCGCAAGATATGTTACTCACTAGTAATCAATTGAAGCATAAACGTTTCAAGCAAGCGTTTATTTGGCTATTAACAAAGACGACAGTTTATATAAGGTTTACGCAAAGACATATAAAATTTAAAAGAGCTTCATGAGCATTATTTGAAAATTGGTGATGAAGAATTAGTTAAAATAATGAGTAATTATTGCTTTCTGGATATAAAAGATATACATATGATCGTAAAAAGAAAAGATTAAAATTTAAAATGGATTTTATGCTCATTTTTTTCTGTACTTTTATGTAACAAAATATCTATGACCTATTGTTGGCACAAGATTATTAAGCAATATGAGTTTATACAATACGTTACACAACCTATGTAGTATTTTAAAAAGTTTCATAAAAAATATTTTTAATTTTTAAAAAAAAACTTAAATATAGTGTTTAATTCTAGTAGTATAGTGTTTCCTTACAAAATAATTCGCAAATTATGGAAAAAGAAAGTTTCAAAAATTCCTGTATTTTACAATACTAAAACTATGCATTGTCCACCACATTTTTTGGTGTATATTTATGCCAGAAAATTTCCGATCTTATAATGGTACAAACACAAACTAAAAGTAAATGGCAACCCTATAATAAAAGCATGCGTAAATGCAGATGGGGTAGTTGACTTTAGAGGGGGTAAAATTGAATTCAATACATTTTCTGCCCAAAGTAAATTGATTTTGCTGACGGGGTTAAGTATACCTCATTGATTTGTTGGGGATATTCCCCTTTTCTGTTAATAGATTCTTTAACAGTAATGTCCGTTGTCTACTTATTATTTACTAAAACAAACTGATCTTTTGGTATTGAAGCATAAACCGTTAAATGAAGTATCAACAGTGACATGACACATTTTCATTCATTTTGTTATTTTACTTTAATAATTATCTTATCACTTTAATTGCTTTTACTTATTGCTTTTTATTTAGTAGTTTCTTCAATATCTCTATCTAATTCTTTCTGAAGTAATTCTCTGTCTATTTATTGCAAATTCTCTGTCAATACACATTGATTTTTTGGGGTGCCCCCCTTTTCTGTTAATAGATTCGTCAACAGTAGTGTACATTGTCTATTTATTATTTACTAAAATAAATTGATCTATTGGTATTGAAATATGTACCTTTATACGGAGTATTAATAGTGACAGGACATATTTTCATTCATTTTGTTGTTTCGCTTTAATTATCTTAGCACCTTAATTGGGTTCTGAATATTGCTTTTTATTTTCGCCTTCAATATTTTTATTTTATTTCTTATTAAATAATTCTTTGTTGCGTTATTAAAATCTATAGAAAATTGCCCGCTGATTCATATTTGTGGAAAATGATTCATTTTCATTTATTCGTTTTAATTCATCTTTATTGATTTGATCCATTTGAGTCATTTTATTATTTTCATAGAATTTATACTGATTTCGGTTTACGCAGTCGCTGATACAGACGTAAAATATCCCCAGTATATAAAAGATCATGAGTTAGATTTATATTGTGCACTTAAAGAAATTCTGGATCAAATCACGGTAAAAGGCACACAGGATGTCAAAACAATCATTGGATATATATATATATATATATATGCTATGATTTTTGCCACCCTGGATAGGAAATTTATTTTCCATTCATTAAAAGTTAAAAATTTTTTGACTTAACATTTTATCATCTTAATTCTCTGTCACAGAATTTTTCATAAGCATATTTTTCATACTTTGTTTTCTTTATTTAGTATTAATCTAGATTAGATAAATTAAGATAAATAAATTAGATAAATTACGCGAAAAATTTTGTATGTAGCATTTTAATAATTTATAATTATAGAATACAACATTCACGCTTTTTGCGTTAAAGGTAAAACATTTCAAACAAGGCTCACTTTCAGACCAAAATTTTCCAAATTTGCACTTATTTGCACTTACTTACAAAACTAACTATTGGTAAATATTTTAATATCCAGGAAAAACATTTTTTTCTACTTTTTTCAGATTTTATATTTTAATATAAGTAAAATTAAAGGTAAAATATTTCACACACGGCTGACTTTCAGGTCAAAAATCTTCAAATTTGTACTTATTTGAAGTATTTACAAAATCAATTATAGGTAAATATTTTTATATGAAAGAAAATAATTTCTTTTCTTCTTTTTTCGAATTTCATATTTTAACATGAATAAAAGTTTAACTTAAAATATTTCAAACATGGCTCACTTGAAGACCAAAATTTTTCAAATTTGCACTTATTTGAAGTATTTGCAAAATCAATTATTGATAAATATTTTAATATGAACGAAAAACAATTTTCTACTTTTTTGTGGATTTTATATTTCAATATAAATATAATGCCGATAATCCAACTGATATTTTTACAAACTATTAGACTGATTTTTATTATTTGAAATACTAAATATATTTTTACTTATAATTAGAGAGTCAAAAAATTTATAAAACGGCACAGGTGCCCCATCTGCACTTAATTTTTAATTACTTTTAATTATATTATGATAACTTGAAAAAATATCTCAAATTAAAATAATAATAGTTATATTGGTTAGCATTTTGTTTTAAAATGCATTGACACACAATGATAGCTAATTTTCAATGGGTTATTTTAAAAAATGCACTCCTATTTTTACAATTTCGAAGATTTTAATAATAATAAGAAGGATATATGCGTCTGATAATCTGCAAATAATAAATAGATATTTTGTTCAAACTTACTCTTTTTTTCTCTCTTCAAATTAAATAAATTTTTATCAAATAACCAGTTCCTAATGCTAAATTCGGTAAAGACACGAGCGAATAAGTAAATAAGGGATTAAATTAACAAATAAAATAGTTAAATCAAATTCTGTGGAAATTTTCATATCATATAAAAAAAATATAAATATCGTAAGTAGTAGAACAAAGCAATTTTTTTTAATAAGAATGATCAGTAAAATCACGTTTAAATGCCATGAAATGAAAACCAATGGAGGCTAGCTATTCTAAGTTTAACATATATTAAGTAGCTAAAAACAGTTTTGAGCAATTTTAATCACACACATGAAATGTAATGCTGATAGAAATAAGAAAACCCATTTTAGCTACGCTATATCTAGCAAAGACACTCGCTAAAGATGGAAAAAGTGAGAATAAGTAAATAAGAGAAAGTTTGGTTGGTATTAAAAAAAAGGCTTTAATAGTTTCCTATTTACTGTTTAGGAAAGACCAAACAAGTAAGAAGGCTCACATAGTTTTTGGTACATCAAACAAACGAATGAAGTTAAAGGATACAGCAAAGTCAGTTAGAATTTAAAATAAAAAAATCTTCCCCCTTTTTTAAACCTTTTTCGGAATTTAAATCTTACGCGGTCACATTTAATAAACCTGGACTACAAGATATTCTTCGTTGAGATAAATATTGCTAGAGGGCAATCTCTATTCTAGAGATGCGTTTTAAGCGGTTGTAAATATTAGACTGAAGTGTGTTTAAGAACACACCGTATAAATAACGACATCTTGTAATTTCAAATATTCACCCACCCACCCCCCCTACCATCCTTGGTTGGATAGATATATGGATAGATAGAAAATAGTGGAATGTTGTGTCAATTATTTGGGCAATACGAGAGGGCTTGTTAAGTAAATATTTGAAAATCTTTTCTCAAATAGCACAAATACTTCAGTTCTCTTATTTGCCCTGCGACTCATTTATAAAAGATCCGTGGTTCAGACAAATATTGATCATCAGCAAATAAAGAATTAGTCAAAAGATAGTTAGATATATGCCTCATTTTAGCATCTTCTCAAATTCACTTTTACCCTTTTTCTTTCTGTTTTCCAAGAAGTCCTTTCCGAACGATTATTAACATTCGTTTGCACTTACAAACCACAGGACTTTGGGAAATTTAGTCGGGAGTCCTCCTTTTATATGTTTTTTCCCTTTTTCCTTGTTATAATTATTAAGTTGTGTTTCGCGCGGTGGCTTGATTGGGAAGATTTCAGGAAAAGCAGGGATAATCATTGAATTCGAAAGTAAGAAAAACTAATTGAGAATTTCGCTTTAAGGCAATCGTTTGCAATGAGAATTTCTTCTCTTTAATGGTTGTTGAGCATAAGGGATAGTTTTAATGGAATCGAAACGCTTCTCGATTGCCTATGTCAACTGCAAATAAATGAAAGGGGTATCCCTCCCCTTCTCATCGGCTGAGGTTTACCCTTCTTTTCTAGAAAAATTGGCATTTTCCCGGAGAAGTGGGAAGTTGTTTTCTACACTTAAAACAAACTTCTATTGAAGAATTTTTCTATAAACAATTCACTTCATAAATTCTCCTGCTTTGGTAAATAAAGTTCTTTAGTTGATTTGTAAGTAAGTATAAGAGTAAAAATGAAGGTACTCTTGATAAATAGAAATGGAGATATACTTACGCGTTGTTTTTTACAAAAGAGAAGCCTTTTGTATACGCATAAAGAAGTAAATTTTTCAAATTTCGGCTGTTTCACCGCGCTCTGATTAATTGAATTCTTCTCGCATTTATTAAAAGGGGATGAAGAACATTGCAATTTGCTGTGATTTTTAAAACTTTGTTTTATGTTTTTAGTATTTTTATTCACCACTTTAATTTACAAAGTCTTGCGAAGTCAGTTAATTTACTTCAACTTCATTGTTTATTGTTTCGGGTGCAAACTTATTCCTTTAAGCTAATGAAATATAGTCTCAATGGTAGAGAAAAATGTAATTTTAAAAATATATTTTGAGCATCTTATAATTGTAGGTATACTTTAAATAAAAGTATTTTAAATAAATTTTTAAATTAAAAGCAACGAGAAAAATGAGAATTCCTTAAATTCTAAGTCTTCTTTGTATTTTAAGATTTATAGTACAAAGCAGACTTAGAATTTAAAGTTTTTTTGACTAAAGAACTGCTTTAATTATATCGAACTATTAGCTATTTACAGTTAATTAATGTATAACTTCAATTAAGTATGAATTTGGAAAAGCATAAGTGAATAATTTTAATGAATATATGAGCAAAGGAAATATTACAGATTTTATTGATTTTTAAAAACGAGTTTTAAAGTTTTTTGGGCAGCAATGATTCAGATTAAGTATTTTAATAATTTTTTTCTTTTGCATTTCATGCAAATAAGACGTACTATAAGACAATTCCAATGAAAATGGATACATTTCCTAATAATTTGACTGTTATTTGATTGTAAAGTAAAACTTGAGTCACATTCACTGTAATATGCATAACCACAATAAAACTTTAAAATTAAACCATAGTATGCGCAATATAGTTAATTCCGATTTGACATGGATTTTCCATCTCATAGTTTACAATATTTCCCTGTTCTAATTCAAATTCGTTCTTCATTATTTTGTCCGAACCAATTGCGCCAAGATACTTCTGACAGTTATAAAAACGTTCTTTTAAATTTTATACAAATAAGACTTACCATAAAACAATTAAAATGCAAAGGTAAACATTTCCAAACAAATGGACTGTGATATATTGGTAAACTAAAACTTAAATCCACTGTAATATGCGTAACCAGTATAAAAAATTAAGCCATAGTATGCAAAATAATACTAAATTCCGATTTGACGTGGAGTTTTTATCCCATTACTTACGATATTTTCTTTTTTTTTTATTTCTTTAATACAAATTCGTTTCTCATTATTTTGTCTAAACCAATTACGCCAAAATACTTTTGACAGTTCTAAAAACTTTACTTATTTTATACAAATAAGATTTACCATAAAACAATTCCAATGCAAATGGAAACATTTCCAAACAAATGGACTGTGATATGATAGTAAAGTAAAACTTAAATCCCATTCACTGTAGTATGCGCAACAATCTAACCAAGGCTCTAGCTATAGGGCTTAATGGTACTATTATCTGAAGTCGAGCTACCCTAGAAGAACGTGCTTCAGCACTAGTTCAGTTGATTAGGAGAAGCAGCTGCAACGTTGGAGATAAGCGAAACTAGCGGTCATCCTTCAAGTCTTCAAAGATCTCCTCTTTTAGTTGAGCTTTGAGGACAAAAATGCCATGCATTGAGCTATAAACAGATATTGCGTAGTCATTTTGATTTTGAAATTTTGGAAAAGATAATTATTTCTTATACCGAGATAGAAGTTTATTGTAAAAATACTTTTTAATTGAAAGGCATTTTTAACACCGCTTATTATTATTTTTTTATTTTTTTGGAGGGGGAGGGCTTGATAATTAAAGAAGTTTGAAAAGTGTTTGCAAGAAAAACATGCTCCAAATTCAAAAAAGTAATTTTTTTCTTATGAACCATTTAATTGTCCATTTTTTTTCTAGAATGATATATTGAAATATTTTTAAGATTGAGATAAGTTTACCTTATCGTGTCATTTGACGATTGAGATTAAATTAGTAAAAAATGGTGGTCAAAATATTTTGGTGTTAGTCTATTTCAGAAAGATTGATAACTACCGCATATTAGGGGGACCGGAAAGTAATGACGTTTCGGTGCATTTGATATTTGCTATCAAGATTTTATTTTTAATCAGTAATGTATTCACCCTCGTTAGCTACAACCTTTCAATGCTGGATCGAAAAGAAATTTATTGGCTTTAAAGACTATCGCCGAACGACATTACATTTAATGCGCCGGAACGACACTGCCTTCCGGTCCCCCTAATATTATAAATGAAGTATTTAGTGAAGGTATCAGGTTAAATTTGGTATCTAATCAACTATGGAAACAAACATTCTTACTCTTAACTATTATTCTTACCAGGAGAGAACAGGGCTAGTTTGAACATTTTTTCAAATTTATCAAGAAACCTTATCAAATATCATTTTTTTAATAATTTGGAATATACCTACAGAAATAATTTGGACATTTACCTACATTTTGGTTAATATCAGGTTTTACAAAGCCATTCAGTTTTTCTATAATATTTTTTCTAGAAAAAAGGTTGTTTTTATTTAGACTAAACCCACAAACAGTAAAAAATTTTGGATCAAATTGAAATACCGTAGTTTTTACAGTAATAACCATCGGTAAAATCACTGAATCACTCGAATTAAATAAATATTTCTGTAAAAATTACTATATAATATTTTACGAAAAATGGATATTTCGAATGAGGCATCCAAAGTACCGTTTCTTTATGCCTTAATTTAATCAGGAATTTTTTACAGTGCCCGGCTCTATTGTGTGAAAGTTAAATGGCTAATGTGAACAAACCTGATAACTTATTAAGTAGTCATTTATTACAACTCTAAAAGGTATATCTATAGCCAAAAATAAATTTATTTAAATCCAAAGCGTATCTGAGGATAAATATTGACATATTTTAATTAAAATATTAATTTGTAATCGAGTATTCAACTGCATATTTCAAAAGCATAATTCATTAAAAAATCATTATTCATATTTTAATTTATTAGAAATATTTGGACATTTGTTTTTAATTTGATTAAAAAATTTGACTTGTCAAATTTAAGTATGCACTGTGATGTACTCCTGGTAATCCTGCCAGTTACTGGTGATAGAAATTTGGTAACTATTTCTTCTTTTGAGAATTCAGAAATGTTTTTTAATTCTATTTTTTTCTGAGAAAAAGAACGATTTACAATTAGAAGGACTATGTTCATCGCTTTTTCTTAAAAACAGAATATCGTAATTTACATTTTAATTTCGTATTTATTTTTACTAAATATGTGGTAATAAGAACCAGAATAGAATTTTAAAAACCAAAATATTCCGGTAAATCTTTACTATCAATAGAAAGTTAGAGCGATTTTAATACCAAATATTTTTGTTTTTGTTACCAGAATGATAGGTTTTTGTTCTCATCAGAAATGTCATTACCATTCTGTACGATAATTTCACCAGAATTTTTTTTCTCTGTGTAATTATATATGAATATACTTTTCAAAACTGCATTAAATGAAGATTTTACTCTTTTATTTGGCAAATATAACATTTAGACACATAAATGAATCAGTATTTCAAAACTACGGTATAATATTTTCAAGAAAAGATGTATAATTTGACAACTATTACCATTTTTTTCCATTTATTAAAAAAAGAATCATATTAATCACAAATTTCCTCGAGTTTCAGCGAATAAAATATGCTTAATTTTGTATGAGATAAGTAAATTAGAAATAGTATTAATGCTTTGCAAAAAACAATATTTCTTTGTTTATGTAAAGTGTTTTTTGGTTTGGTATAAACAAGACTAATTTCCACTCATTGCTTTTCTGAAATAAATATTTAAAACGTGTTAAAAACTCATGCTGTCATGAAATAAATAATTCATTTAACAATTTTCCAACTGCTTAGGCTCAATTTATTTATGACTTCTTGGTAGAGTCAGGTTAAGGTTGGACTACTGGGATTATTGCAAGGTTGCTACCCTAGGTTCTCCAAAATTTAATATAGTAAAGGTTACTTTCGCATTTAATAGTAATTATTTTTATAGAAATGCAAATTTGGAATACATCATTGGAAAGTTGGAAAAAAAATTTTAAAGTTTACCTCAATAGAAAGTTACAATAAAATTACAATCACAATATTTAATGATGAGTATAGAACAGATTATAATTCACCGGAAAGCTGGAAGAAAATTTCAACGTTTATTTCATTCGAAAAAAAACTCCATTAAAAACACAATAAAATCAATACAATCACAATATTTAAGAAAATATAGACAGGTTTTGGTGTCACATATGGCGCCTTCATTAGCTGAATAAAATAACATGGATGATAAACAGACGAAACAAGTCAACAGATTATACTAAATAATTAACATTTATAATATTTGTATTATTATAATTTCCGATGAGTGTAAAACAGGATACTTACCGGAAAGTTGGAAAAAAAAATTTAACGTTTACTTCAATTGAAAACGAAAAACCATTAAAATCAATACAATCGCAATATTTAAAAAAATATAGACACGTTTTGGTGTCACTTATGGCGACTTTATTAGCTGAATAAAATAACTTGAATGATAAACAGATGAAGTCAACAGATTATACCAAATAATGAGAAAAACAGATACACTCTAAGAATTTCCGTAGTAAATTGCAATATAAAGTACCGGCACTTCGGATACATCATTCGTAATATTCATTTTACTGTAAAATTCATTTATACTGTAATTTTTACTGTAATATTTATTTAGAGTGATTCAGTGATTTTATGGTAATTATTAGTGTAAAATTACAATATGTCAAATTTTTTTTCCGTAACATGCTCCGGTAAAAATTGATTTTACGGTGAAATGTAACGGCATTTTGAGGGCCTGTACTTTTAACCGTAGTTTGATATAGAATTTTTTGTATAGTTAAATAAGTAAACATTTCAAATTGATAGATAAAGTTAAAAATTAACAAATTAGTGATTTCCAAATATTTGATAAATATTGAAATTTGCAATTTGTCCGCAACCTATAAAATGAACTACATTTATGAGTTTGAACTCTCAACGCACTGATGTTGAACAACGGTTAAACAAAGATAAATGTTTTACTTTAGTTCGCAGATTATGTTTACAAAATATGAAAAAAAACAATTATTGTTTTAAAATTCATACCTTTTTAGTGTCGATATATTTTGGATAATAGGCAGTTATCTAAGAATTCTCCAAGCAGTATAACAACGATCTCTATAACAATAAGCAGTTATTTAAGAATTCGTAATTTTAAGATGATTCAATTTTCTTAATTATCATAATCGGTATATTAGCTGGAATGCTTTCCTTATTTAGTTTCTTTCATTTGCAATTGTTCTGAAACCTATTAAAATTAACTTACAATTTACACGTTTTAACTCTCAACGCACTGAGGTTTAATCAGTTAATTAAGTATAAGCGTTTTATTGCTTTGTTTCAATTCATTTATAGTTTTTACATAATATAAAAATAAAAAAAATTATTTTCAAAAATAATAAATTTGTTTTCAAAAATAATTTGTAAAGAAATATAAGTTCTACTCTTTGTATTAAACAAACTCTAGCGTGTTCTGCTCATTGTTAATTTGTGTTATATTACAAAAGTTACAAAAATCGTCCAATGCTAAACCGATTTCGGCAAATACCGCACGAAACTTTTGATCGTTAGGGCTGTTATGTTACACATCGTTTGGCCGTATTTTGGTATCAATAATAATGCTTTCTGTAAATCTGTATTCCTCCCATGATATTTATTGCTGCATAGTTTGCAATACGAAAAAAAAAACATGTTTTCTGTTGCTTATTTATAAAATTATATAAAGCGGCATATTTAGAGCATGTTAGTTCGTTTAGATACATGATTAGTGTTTTAGATGTTTGCAAGCTTGAAAACTCGTTAACATAGGTACTATTTTATAAGAGACTTAATACATAAAAAGATGCTCAAATCTAAAGGCTTCTTTTTGCACTTCTAGTAAGTTATGTAAAAAGCAAAAGAACTTGAAAAAATATTGGAAAAGTATATAAAAAACGTAGAGAAATTACGCTTTAGCAAAATAATATTTCATTGAAGGGAATAGAAGATTTTTTTTTATTATTTTTTCTCTTGAATTTTAAAAAGCAATTATACATATAGTATGATACCCATTACTTTTTTCTATCGTTGAGGGTTAAAAACTTTTTAATTTTAAAATTTCTTAGAAACTTGTTCCCTTAAAAAGTATTAGCCAGGATGCCTCTTTAATGAAAAAATTTAAATCATTTATCGAATAATTAGTTATTTATCACATGGAAATAAAAAAACGCTAAAACCGTTCACGGTTATATGCTTTATTCTAAGTGTTTGTGTATAACACAATCAATGAAGGCGTTTTATTTTTCGAAGTTTAGAATTGAGGAATAAACTTGATACTAATACATATTATTATTTTCCAGCTCATTTGAAGAATTTTTAAAATCAAACAAAAAAAACTTTTCATTTTTGCAACTTAATTATCTGCAAAAATATGAAAAATAGCATGTCATCTAGATGCTTACAACTATTAAATCTTTAAACATAAAGTATTATTTAAAAAAAAAATAGCAAAGAAGTTATTTAATTTTATTTGCTCTCTGACGATTCCAATAGTATGTTTAAAACGCAAAAAAATATAATTAAAAAATGTAAAAAAAAATATATAAGAAGCTTATAAAACGCACGCTTAAAGAAGATATTAATTCATTGGATGAAATAACTAAATATTCATTTTAAATATTTTTTTAATATTACTGGAAAAAAATTTATCTATAAAATACTGTTACTCGTTCCTATCGATAAGATTTCAGAAGCATTTTAATTCTAAAATCCCCCAGAAGATTATTCCCTCAGAGAACACCAGCCAAAACAAAATCTCTTTATTAAACTCTCGCGAGTCTTGAATATCAAACACAATTTAACACTCAAAGCTTCAAAAGCTTATTCTAATATTCATTATTATTATGTCCAACATTTGTTCTTTTAATACACTCAGTTAGGGAGTAATTAAAAACTAATTAATTTCATGAGAAAAAAAGCAACGCGCTTTGCTTTCTCTTTTATTAAAATTAATCAGAATATTGACAATAAATACATTTAATATTCAGTAATTACACAAAATAAATAAACAGAAACACAAAACAGGGATCAAAATGAATCCGTACCTACACGGTAGGCGGCCTCTTTGTTTTCAAAACTATTAAATTAATTATAAGGATCTTTAAAAAGCGAGTATTTTGTTTACCTCTGTTATATCCCAGATGTAAGATAAGGGCAATGAAGCGAGAACTTTATGCATAAGAAATATTTTATTAATTAGGCACTATTATGAAATGAATAAAAAAAATGAAAAGAAAGTTAATTTATTAATAAAAGCAAAATAGACGAGAAATTTGCGAAATAGTAGTGAATAAGTTTCAACTTTAAAGGATTTTGTGAGATTTTTTCCTTTAGATTTTTTGATCTCACTTTTTTGAATTAGCAAAGGAATAGAACGTGAATTTTCGTCTGAATTATTGAATAATTATTTTGTTCTTGCTCATAAAACAATCTAGTCATTTAAATTATAATAAAGATACTATCTTTTTTTTAAAAAAATTTGCTTTGAAAAACTATGTTTTTGAAATTATTTCATGTTTGAATATAGTTTAGAGTTTATTTTTTCATAAATGTTTTCTTTTTATTAATTGAAACAGCACCTGAAACGAATAAAATATTCAGAAGTACAATTATCAAAGAGCCTGATTATTTTCGTATTATTAACTGAAATAGCACCTAAAACGAAAAATACTCAGGCGTACAATTATCAAATAGCCTAATTATTTTTTCATAAATGTTTTTTTATCATTAATTTAAATAGCACCAAAAACGAATAAAATGTATAATTATCAAACATAGTTATTTGTTCAGAAATGTTACTTTATGTAATTAAATGTTATAGCACCTAAAGCAAATAAAATACTCAGATGTACAATTATCAAATATTATAATTACTTTTTATAAATGTTTTTTTTATTATTAATTGAAATAGCATCTAAAGCGAATAAAATATTCAGTTGTTCAATTATCAATTGTTACAATTATTTCTTCATAAATGTTTTTTTATGAATTGAAATAGCACTTAAAACGAATAAAATACTCAAATGTACAATTATCAAATATCATTACTGAAATAGTGCTTAAAACGAAAAAATACTCAGATGTATAACAATCAAATATCATAATTATTTTCTTTTATGATTTTTTATTATAATTAAAATAGCACCAAAAACGAATAAAATACTCAGATGTATAACTATCAAATATCATAATTATTTGTTCATAATTTTTTTTCATTATTAACTGAAGTAGAGCAAAAGAATTTCCGAAGTTTCAGAAAATGATTTTTCTAGTGTTGAATAAGTATTTTATTAGTGTTTTAATAAATTAGATTCAAAAGAATTTTAGCCACAAGCATATATATATTTCCTAACACATTTCTAAAAGGTGACATTGGGGAATGCTTGTATTTAGAAGCTCTGATGAGTGTTTTTTTTTTAAACAAAAATTTATTTTGTTTCCAAATTTTTGCCTTAGTTCATAACGACTAAATAAAAATATTTTGCTCAAACCACAAATTTTGGTAAAATTTCAAATTTCAAATTTGCTTTATTATTGTTTTTTTAATTAATGTAGATTTATATGACAAAAAGTAAAAGGAAAACAAAAACCAAAAATGATAGAGGTGAAATTTTTTAAAATTCAGTTTTGCAATTTTCATTGCAACTCGGTTAATGTAAAAGGACGGGAAATCATTACGGCATATGCATGAATTAACAATTTTAATCAATGGGAATTTTTTTATATAAGCATTATTGATTTACCATTTATTTTATTTCAAATTATTAGAATTATGAGAAGTTAAAGAAAAACTACTTCTGAAACAAAGATCCACTTAAAACAATAAACGCAAATTTCAAGTGAAACTCTTTAGCTTAAACTGTAAACCAATTGCAAAACCAAGTTATATTTAGAGAATACAGAAGCAATAATAATGTTTTTTAAGACTAAATATAAATAGGCCAGTGCATCTTGATTTAAAGAGATATGTTGGGGAAATGATAAAGTATAGCTATATACTCTACAACAAAATTTTCAACTAAATGAAGCAAAAATTCCTCTTGACTGTCTTTAAAACAAAGACTTATTTGAAGCAATAAAGGCAAACAGTTATTGAATATTAGAAGCTTGAATTATATGCCAATTACTAAACAAAGTTATATTCAGTGAATAAAGAAGCAACAATAAGCATTTTTTGAAGAATGAATATAACACAGGCCTGTCATCTTTGATTTTATTAAGAGGAGTGTTAGGGAGATAGTGGAATACAGGGGCCATCTACTCAACAACCAACCTTTTAATGTAAGCAAAATTTTCACTTAAAGCTGCACCTAACTACTTCTGAAGCAAATACTTGTTAGAAGCAATAAAGGCAAAATGGTATGAAACATTAGTAGCTTAATATGTATACCAATTACTAAGCAGCAAAATTACTCTTAGTGAGTAAAGGAGCAATAATAAACATTTTTTGAAGACTGAATATGAATCTATCATCGCATCCTTAATTTAAGAAGGAGTGTTGAGGGAATATTGAATATAGGGTTCATCTCCACCCAGCAACTACACCTAATGTAAACAAAATTTTCACTCAGAAATAGCTAAAGCTCCACCTAACTACTTTTGAAACAAATACTTGTTAGAAACAATAAAGGCAAAATGGTATTAAATATTAGTATCTTAATATGTATAACAATTACTAAACAACAAAATTAAACTTAGTGAGTAAAGAAGCAATAATAAACATTTTCAACGAGAGAATATAAAACAGACTTGGTATCCTCGATTTAAGGAGGAGTGTTAGGGAGATGATAGAGTATAGAGGCCATCTACCCAATAGCCAACCCTAATGTAAACAAAATCTCTACCGTCGGCTTGAAAATAGGAAAAAAGACTATGAAATATAACCCAGTGTCCCCATGCTGAATTTGTTCTCATACTTAAAAGTATGAAGCATCACAAAAGCTCGTCGAAACAGCTGCTATGGTTTAGCTTTCGGCCAATTTACCCATCTCGAAGTTGGTATGTTCTTCCAGCCACTCCAGAACTTCCACAAATATTGAAATAGCTTTTACTCGCCATTTAACCCTGTTGGTAAGCTTTTGTTCCTTCTTTGATCTCACCTCTGCCTTCCCAACTGCCTTGACTTGACTTTCAGTCTTCAACCTTGCCGCTATTCTTTCTACTAAAGAAAACTACTTCAGTTTAGTACTTCACCTTATGCCTTATTTTTTTCTAAGAAAAATAAATGTTAAAAAAAATAAAGGATATTGAAAAATGTTGTTTAGGAGTGATTTTGGTTTGTGATTTATCACTTTAAAATTTTTTTTTTGATCACTGATTATTGTTTTGATAACTGATTTTTCACTGATATAAAAAAAAACAATAGTTTGTGTTCCTCTGAATTATTTCTAGTCACTGTAAAAATTACTCAAATTTACGAAGCTTTCTTCTTTTATGACGAAACCGTTTCTTGGTATATGCTCCGAGCGAATATTTCGTCAAAGTAACTAAATAACTGTAGTAACTTCTTTAAAGCAACGATTTACGACATTATTAAACAAAAATATTTCGTCATTCTAGATTTTTCAAAAAACAAAATGCACCCAGCTCCCAGCGTATTTAACTTTTCTAATAATCACTTTAACGTGGGTACCATATGACTGGATCAATGTCACTTTAATAACACAAGAAAGACAAATGGAACAGAGTTATAAATTACACCCATGTCCGAAGCGGGATTCGAACCTGGGATCTTCCTGATACAAAGGTAACTCCTTGACCACCATATAGGCCGATCGGCTTAGTTAGTCTCTTTATTTTTGATCGTTTAGTCCTGATCCTAATTTCGCATTTCTAGTTAACAATATCCCACAATGCACTACGATGAGGTTTCGAGTTGAGGAAATATTTTCGTCATATTCGAAAGTTCCCATTTCGTCATAAATCACGTAATTTCGTAACAAAATATTTTTTAAAATGAACGAAATATAACTCAAGGATAGCTGAATTGTCGAAAGTGAGAGTTTTGTTTCTTGAAAGTGTTGATGTATGTTTCTGGTATAATGAACATATACATAAATTAAGTTAGTTAGTATATAAGGCAGATTGGTATGTATATTGATTAATATATAAGGCTGCGAAAAATGAAGTAAGCATTTTGATATTGGGCAAAATTAAGGATATCCTTACAACTTTTACTGATTTAGGAAAAACTTATTGTTTAAGCAACTCTAAAGCTTCCATTAATATTGAGATAGTAATAACTAGCAGTTTGACCTTATTAATAAGCTTTCATTCTTTCTTCCTTATGCTTTGTATTTTTTAAGAAAAAATAATTTTCAATAAAAAAAATAAAAAAACAAATATTTGAACATTTTGTTTGAAAATTATTTTTGGTTGGAAATTGTTCTGCTAATAATTTCAGTTTTCCTTTTAAAGATATAAAATAATTTATATTTTAAAATTCTTCATAAGTATTTTTACCCATGCATTTTTCTGGCACAGCAGCAGCTTAAGACAAACAAAAAAGACACTGATGACATTTGCGGTCTCTGATGATCAGATTATAATTTCAATCTCAAAATTTTTTGCATATCAGATTAAAATGAGTCTGAATCGGCCTGGAACAGAAAACGAAACTTCTGGCGAAAAAAAAAAGAAAAAAAAGGAAATTAAGTTCCAACAAGCACCACTTTTGACCTATGTAAAACAAGCGCTTAAATTATTTAACATTTGGACATGTACTTGAAAGAAAAATAAAACATCAAAACACTTAGATATATCTGCAAATCCTTGAACTTTTAAACAAATGTAATTTATATCTCAAATTAGGCTGTTTATTTCCGTCGCTTTCAAGTTTTAAAAAAAATCAATACTTTATTTGAAATGCAAATAATAGTGTCAGCAAATGTAAATGGCATGAAAATAATAAACAATCTACGACCTTCACGTATGAAGAGGGAAGATCTAAGCTCACCCATTCATTTCCTATCAAACCTGTACTTCTTGATGGGTACCCATCATTTTCAAGTCCCTCTTGACCTTCAGAGGGAAGCAACCTGGTCATCACAACTTTAGAAGGATAGGTGCTCACATCACAATAATGTTGTCATATTTAGTCATTTTCAGTTTTTTTGAAATCTTTTTTTTTCTACTTAAGAAAGCGTCAATGACAAAAGGAAATAAAACTTATTCGTTTCATGGATGGCTTTTAGATAAGCTTGAATCCAAAATTTGGATGGCATAAAACAAAAGAATTGTTTTTTAATTTTATTCTTTTTAGAGAGTTTTGAGATATTCTTAAATCCAAAACTTGGATTATATAAAGTAAAAGGATTGTTTAGGAAGCTATTCTTAAGGGAGAGTTCTTATATATGCTTGAGAGTTCTTAAATATGCTTTAAATATGAACGCGTCAATGACAAAGGGAAATAAAACTTATTCTTTTTTACGGATGGCATTTAGATAAGCTTGAATCCGAAATTTGGACGACATAAAACAAAAGGATTGATGTTGGAAGTCATTCTTTCTGGAGAGTTCTCAGATATGCTTGAATCCAGTAATTGGATTAGAACAAAAAAAGATTGTTTTGGAAGTAATTTTTTCGGGAGAGTTGTTAAATATTCCTAAATTCAAAATTTGGATTATATAAAACAAAAGGATTTTTTTGAAGTAATTCCATTGAGAGAGTTCTTAAATATGCTTGAGTCTTAATATGCTTGAGAGTTCTTAAATATGCTTTATGAATGAAAGCGTCAATGACAAAGGAAAATAAACTTTTATTTTTATGGATGCTTTTAGATAAACTTGAATCCGAAATTTGGATGATACAAAACAAAAGGACAGATGATGAAAATTATTCTTTCAGGAAAGTTCTCAGATATGCTTGAATCCAATAATTGAATTAGGAGAAAAAAGGGATTGTTTTGGAAGTTATTTTTTCTAGAGGGTTTTGTTAAATATTCTTAAATCCAAAATTTGGATTATATGAAACAAAAGGATCGTTTTTTAAAGTTATTCTTCTTAGAGAATTCTTAGATATGCTTGAATCCAAAATTTGGATATTTCATAATAGTGCAAAACAAAATCGTATTAATAGTAACAAAAGAATTATACCCTATTAAAAGCTACCCAATAACTAGCTATAAGGGTGCGCTGAAAATAAGTAAATCCAGTGTTTGACTCCTAAAATCCAATTTTTTCGTAATTTTATTTTTATGCAATTTATTAGTCTCGTTTAACAATTTATCGAGTTTTTTTTAATTTTTTCTCTTATGTACTTTAAATACAAATTTAATATGTGCAAAATATGCAATTTATTCGGCGTCTTCACGCATACTTTTTCTTTATTTTTTCATATTCATTGCAGAATAAATGCCATGCACCAATTTGTACTTTAACTTGATATTTCAACTTTAATTTCACACTTACGTACATAATTTTGAAATGAGTTAATAGTGCTGTAAAAGATAGTTAAACGTATTTAAATCCTTTTAAAAAAACATTTACAGCAATATAAACTCTGCAGCTTTTCTATTACTTTAAACAGTGACTTTAGAAATAAAATATTTTATTTTATCTGGCGTCAATTACTTACATTTCAAAGATAGCACCTAGTTTTATTTTCTTCTTCACCAGTTTCTGAAGCTAAATATTTTTAATATTATGATTGCGAAAAAAGATTTTGTTTAAATTTCAATCCCGCGAAAAAAGTAATACGAGGGTTGCTATTTATATTTCTGGCCATGGCAACAGTAAGTGTTGCTAGGCGACCGCAGACGATTTTAATCGAAAGTTTGATGTTTTTAAACAAAAATTCAGCTGACGATTTACCATTAAAGCTTCATTTGTGTTGTTGACAGTAAATTGAAAAGTTCTTCTCTTTCAAAAAATGGAATTGAATCGTGAACATTTTCGTGCCATTATTTTTCATAACTTTCGACGTGGATTGTCAAGACAAGAGTGCTTCGATGAACTTAATTCTTTATTCAGCGATAAAGCGCCATCCTACAGCACTGTAAAAAATTGGTATAACGAATTTAATCGTGGTCGATGTTCGATCCAGGACGAATCCCGTGCAGGTCGTCCAAAATCCGTTGTTGTGCCAGAAAAGATCGATGCTGTGCGTGAACTGATAAAGCAAGATCGTCATGTGACATACCGTGAGATAGAGGCGTCTTTGGACATTAGTATGACTAGCATCAATAAAATATTGCATGAACATTTGAGCGTAAAAAAAATTTGTTCGCGTTGGATCCCGCATAATCTGACAAACGCTCAAAAAAAGGCTCGTGTCGATTGGTGCAAGGAAATGTTGGAAAAATACGTTCAAGGTACATCAAAGGCTGTGTATAACATCTACACAGGTGACGAATCATGGATCTATGCATATGAGCCGGAAACAAAACAGCAATCAACTGTATGGGTCTTCCAAGACGAGGCAAAACCAACAAAAGTTGTTCGAGGAAGAAGCACATCGAAACAAATGATTGCCTGTTTCTTCGGCATTAACGGTCATGTGGCAACAGTGGCGTTAGAGCAACGCAGGACGGTCAATTCTGAATGGTACACGACCATTTGTTTGCCAGAAGTCATCGGAGAAATTCGAAAAAAGCAGAAGAACAGGCGAATCATTCTTCATCATGACAATGCGAGCTCTCACACATCGACTCAAACAAAGGCATTTCTGACGGAGCGAAAGATCGAACTGATGGGTCATCCGCCGTACAGCCCTGATTTGGCACCCAATGACTTCTTCTTATTCCCACACATCAAAAATAAATTACGTGGACAACGATTTTCGACCCCCGAAGAAGCGGTTGATGCATTCAAAACGCATGTTTTGGAGTTACCTCTATCGGACTAGAAAAAGTGCTTTGAAAATTGCTTCAAACGCATGCAAAAGTGTATTGATCATCATGGAGAATATTTTGAAAAACAATAAAACCGATTTCGATCCTACATATTTGTTTTTTCATTATTAGGCCAGAAATATAAATAGCAACCCTCGTATGTATGTACCTGTTAGAATTTTTGTAACAATCATTGCAAAATCTATAAAATATGTATTTAAAATTAAAATATTAAAGTTTAAAAATAAGTCGGTGGACATTAGAATACGTTAAAGAATTCCTTAGTAAACAACACTAGTGATCAACTCAAGCGGAACAATTCCTTTTAAAAAATTTTATTTTTGATATGAGCAGGAGGGATTTTGATACAAGATCAAAGGGTTTTTTGGTATCATTATCTGAGACATAACTGAAAATCTGAGAATAAAACAGAAAAATTCACTTACTATATTTTTTAAATCTTTTTTTAAAACAAAGTTACTGCCTGACAAAATTTTATCTCCTTTTTAATAGTACAAAGCAATTAAATCTATAATGCTTCAATGTACAATAATTACAGTAGTTAGCGTATTAATTAAACTTTTCACTGTATATAGTTGTCTAAGTTTTACATAAGGGCTAAATAATAATGTTAGCATATCTGGAATGCTTCAGTACATAATAAATACATTAGTGAGTGTATTAACTGAATAAGGAGTAAATTTTTTTAGGGGGGGGGATTTTCTAATTTCAGCGGAAGACAAATGTGTGGGGTATTTTTCATACAATGGCGTGTGACCACATTTTTCTGCTAAAGGTATAATTAACGATGAACAATACAAGAAAATAATAACAGAAAAAAGGTTTAGAGTGCAATGGATTTTTTCAACACGATTTAGGCTCCCTGCCATGATTAAAAAAATAAAAGCATACTTTTTCAAAAATAAAATGGTTGTTTTAAAGTGGCTGGGAAGTTCTCCGGATCTGAATCCCACAAGAGAAACTATTGGTATCTGCAGGGAAAGATTAAAAAAAATGGAATGCAAAACAAAAAATAGCCTAATTTATTCCAAGGTATGATATATGGATGAAGAAATTAATTAAAACCATGAATACCATAGAAAACGGTTGAATTTAAGACAAAGATAATAAAAATGGCTCTGAATTCAGAGGGGAGGTATATTAATAGTTATTACGAACAACAAAGGGGAAACAAATGGCGAACAAAAATCGAGATCTTTTTAAAGCTATTTTTTTCATTTTTTTTTCTAGCATTATTCTAGACAGAACCTTTCCATTAACAAATCATAAATACAGAAAAAAAACTTTAACCAATCAAATAATTACAGCTTTCTAAGCTCAATTTCCTAAAAATGGTAGCCTAATGCGAAAAATCTTTATGATCTATAAAAGACAGACTAAGAGAAGAATGATGGGATTTTCATTCCAAGTCAAATTGCTTTTCATTCCTTGGCACCTAAACCTTCAGAATTTATAAGTAGAAGAAATGGAAGCTATTTACTTCATCTTATATCAAGGCATCCTACAGTTTTCCCATGCCAGCCAAAGACAGTTTTTTCTTCAAATCCAGCCAACTGGTCATTGAAGAAACATAGCAAAGATCGACAGTAATTAGGACTCATTCTACCAACACTTCTGAATTTCCAGGACTACCCTGCTGAGTTGGCGCTCTCGAAAGGTCACGCTGCTATTTATTTTCTTTTTTTCGAAAAGAATTCTTTTTCAGTTCTTGATTTGGAAGTTTTGTTTGAAAGCAGTAAAGCATCATCTAGCATTTGGTTTTATTATTAAATATTTCCTATATCGTATGTTATTAAATTGCTTAAAATATCATCATTGCAATAGTAATAACTTACTTGGGAATGGAGAATGATAATAACATTGTCCAACATGCTCGGATCAGTTTATTACATTTTTTAAACGGCTCTCATCAGCCGACCCATTCTTAGATTTATGTGAATCAGTGCTCTTCTACGTAGCTTCATAATTTTAAACCCAACCCAGAAGACTAGGTAAATCCTGGATCTGGATCAAACAGTGGGTCTAACAAACCTTCGTGGGGGAATTTTTTGATGGGACTAATCCATATTTGAATCAATTTGAATCACATGGAGTTTAAAATTTCAAAAACTACCCATGGTTAGCCCGATGACAAGGAAATTTTGACCCATTATGCGTCTAATGTAAAATTTATGAAGATAATTTACGTTAACCCTGCGGCCGGTGCGAATCGAGAGCAAAATTCGTATCAACCAGCCATCTGTGCGTTCCGGGTAGCCTGATTGGGAGACTGGAACCCTATCCACCTGAGCCTCCGCGATTCATCCTCGAATCATGTTAGAATTCCGATGAATATGAATTTTTTACCCTTAAATGCCCGACTAAAGAAGTAAAAATTTAAATGGAAATCCCTATTAAGTACCCTCTTAATTTAAAAAATACTACTTATTTGTAAATAATGATGTTCTACCTTAACTCCATCAATGTTTATTCATGTAAAATAATCAAAACTTCTTCATAAACAATGATTATTTTCACACGATACTTTTTTAGTTAATAACAAATAATACTTCTTCGTTAATAAGTTGTTGTAGAGTTATAGTGTGGATGTCAATATGCCGTTGTTAATATCCTTTATTTCAACAATATTCATTAATATGACGTCTAAAAAAAATACGGGGATCGGGCATGCATTTTGTGGACTAACATGTCTCACAAGACATGCAAATATTCTGAAAATTTTTTATTTCAACTCGGGTGTAGTTATAAAATCTAGACAATGTTTAGTAACTATTATTTACATCATTATATTTTATCAGCTAAATAATCGATAATAATTGAAGAGCTTCGAGAAATGTTAACCCATTACGAATTATATTTGTAAAAAGGCTTTACTTTATACTAATGTAATAATTACTTTTCTAAAAAAAGTGATAGGGCATTTATGCGTAAACTAAGTTGTTATTTTTTTAGCTTTGGTTACCACTTAAGCTTTAGAATACGGCAGTTATAAGATATCGTATTCACACATAAAACACTTAAATACAATACAAACATAAAGCTGTTTTATTTTATTAAATCTTTGAATAAAATAGTTTTCAATAAAAAAATAAATAAAAAATTTAACCCATTTTTGCTCTTTGTTGTGCTTTTTTTTCCTGAAAAAAAGATAAAGATTGTAAATTATTAGTTTTATTTAATTAATTTTGTAGATCGTTTAGCAATCGTGTTCAACATAATACATTAATATCATAAATCTATGTTTTGATCTGGGATTATAAAACTGCAATATTTTAAGACCGAAAGTAGCAGCCAACACTGGAAAACATTAAATTAGTCTAAGTATAAATGTACTATCACATTTTTCTTTAAGGTGCTTTTTAAATCGGGAAAAAATGCCATGATTTCGCAACAGTATTCAGTATTGAGTTACACAACATCCTTTACCCTTGTACATTTTAAAATTATTTTTTTTTTCAAATCTTATAATGCTTCTACGTCTCTTATAATGTTTCTACAGAATGTTTTTGAAACAAAACTAATTTCAGCCATATCTTTCAGGATTTCTATTTTCTGAATATTACTGCTAAGAAGATACTCAGAATCTTCAGCTTCTAAATACTATTATTAAGATGATACTCAGAATTTCCAGCTTTTGAATACTACTACTAAGAAGATATTCAGAATTTTCAACTTCTGGATACTACTATTAAGATCATGCTCCAAATTCCCAGCTTCTTGACACTACTACTACGATGATATTCAAAATTTCCATCTTCTGAATGCTACAACAAAGATGATACTCAGATTTTCCAGCTTCTGAATTCTACTACTAAGATGATACTCAAAATTTCCAGCTTCTGAATGCTACAACAAAGATGATACTCAGATTTTCCANATTTCCAGCTTCTTGACCCTACTACTACGATGATATTCAAAATTTTCAGCTTCTGAATGCTACAACAAAGATGATACTCAGATTTTCCAGCTTCTGAATTCTACTACTAAGATGATACTCAAAATTTCCAGCTTCTGAATGCTACAACAAAGATGATACTCAGATTTTCCAGCTTCTGAATTCTACTACTAAGAAGATACTCAAACTTTCCAGCTTCTGAATGCTACAACAAAGATGGTACTCATATTTTCCAGCTTCTGAATTCTACTACTAAGATGATATTCAAACTTTCCAGCTTCTGAATGCTACAACAAAGATGATACTCAGATTTTCCAGCTTCTGAATTCTACTACTAAGAAGATGCTCAAAATTTTCAGCTTCTGGATAATATACAGAATAAATACTACTAGGATTACACCAAGAATATGTAGATTCTGAATGCAAGAACTACGATGATACTCAGAATTTCCAGCTTCTGAATACTGTCACTAAAATGATACTCCGATTTTTAGCTTCTAAATACTACTGCTAAAATGTCAACTACTAACATGACTACTAAAATTGATAATCGTACGGCAATAACAGAAATGTCGCAAGTCATGTGTTACTGTACATAAGTTGGACATCTTTTAAGTCTTATCATCCTTGAAAAAAAAGTGTAAATGATTTAAAATAATTCAAAAACAACTGTGCTAATTTTAATAAATAAGAGCCAATATTGAATCTTTTAATAGTTATTTTCACTCTTTTCTAAGTAACTATTATCCTAAAGCAGTTTTTGGTTGCTATAACTAATCTGATTTTAAATCATTATTTGTTTCATTCAATCATTTTTATCCTAATAACTACCTGGATTAATTAAATTATCCGTTTTTATTCTAAGCAGTATTTTGTCAATAAATTATTTTCTTTCACATGTCATCCAACAGTTGAGATTTGTGATTTTTTTCCAGTGGTAGTGGACTACAATAGAATCTTTTAAAAATAAATAGACTCTTTATGAAATTTTTATCAGAACTTATAAAAATAACGATTTGTCTACTTTTGTGTATCCATTTAGTTACAGCCTTTCTTTCTTTTTTTTTTTTCATTTTTTTTTTTTTTTTTTTTTTTTTTTTTTTTTTTTTTTTTTTTTTTTTTTTTTTTTTTTTTTTTTTTTTTTTTTTTTTTTTTTTTNTATGGCTACAGATTTTTTTAATGACATTTTTAGTCTATTTTTTGCTGAAATGTACAAGTTTTTTTTAAAAAAAAAGTCATATATAACAAAGATTCACGTAAATGTTGAAACAAACTTCTAGTGAAGTTAGGGCACATGATCAGGATTCAAACAGCATGGAAGTCCATGTTCAGAAATATCATACATCATGTTCATGTATATCATGTACATCATGTTCAGAAATATCATGATATCATGTTCAGAAATATCGCTTCCATATCGTGATCTGTTCCTCATAAAGAATTAGTTCATAATAGAGAAACGCCCTTAGCGGCGCATGACGACACTTTCGATCATGTGTTCCCATGGAATTTTAATCGTGATGATGTGCCGCAATTCTACTAGAAGTTTGTCACAACATTTACATGAACTCCTGTTGTATATAACGTTTTTAAACTTGTACATTTCGACAAAAAATTGACTAAAATTGTCATTAAAAAGCTGCAGCTTGAAGAGGAAAACCTATTGTTGACTATTGCAGATTTGAAATGAGTGATACGAAAGTATCTAAGATTTGTCAAAAATTCTCATGCAGCAGAAAAGAACCTATTATCCTGCATGTTTTATGTGTACTGGTGGGCAAAATTCTTTTAAACATAATTTGTAAAAATATTATTACACTATATTTGCAACTAATGGGAAATACATTTTCTAAAACTACACAACTTTCATAGTAGATGGAGGATATGCTTTTTATCTCAATATTATTCCATTCAACTTATTTATCCAATATTATTCCATCCAACTTATTTATCCAATATTAAATGGAATAATATTTTGCTTAATTAATGTGTAATTTTTCATAAAATCGATCTCAAATCTCTTTATAATATGGCACAATTTTCATAATAAATTAAAGAGTAAAGTTATTTACTTTAAACCAAAATATTGCGTTTATGCCCACCTATCAGTTTACAGCATTAGAAACTTTTATGAAGAAATAGCAGAAAATACTTTGAGTTAATTAGCTGAAATATATCCTAGGGAATAATTTTAATAATCCGAAAACCGCAATGCGTTTTGAATTAAAGAGAAAGATGACCTCTCTTTATATTATCTTCTCAACCACTTCTTTATCATTTGCTTTAATAACGCTTAAGTTTCATATTTAAAGAGGGTTTATTGCATCATTTTCAGGTTACTATGCTCCTGCATTCATCGTTTTATTAATATCGAACTTGTCAATACTTAATAGAAAGATTTTACTCTCTTAAACTCTCCTTTGAAGAACGCATTTTTATTTGTTTTGCTCTTTACAAATTAGTAAACATCTTACTTGAATTATTTTATTTCAGTTTATTATTCATTTTTATGCACTTGTGTAATTTTAATTTAGGATTCATTTGAACATTTATATTATTTTATTACATTTTAATATATTTTATTATTAATTTTGTTTCGTTACATTTTAACAAACAGTTGAGAAATTTTGGATACTTGATTACAACTAAAGAATAATTTACCTTTTTACTTTGGTTAAACTAGTTTCAGAGGGGAAATATTAACACGTTGAATGCCATGGGGGTCACCGGTGACCGGCACTGAGTTTGTTCGCAGTGCCACGGGGGTCACCGGTGACCTGTAAAGTCAAGATTATTAGAAACACATAACTCGAGTAAATGTTTAATTTTTTTTATATTATTATCGTTACTAAAATGGTTTGAAGAAATTAATGCAATATAGAACATACAAAAATAATTTTATTTATATACACAGAGATGCCAACTTGCTCCGAACAGCGAATAAATATTTTCAAGTGGTAGTTTATTAATTGTGATTCTTGGTTCAATAAATTCAATTTAGTAGATTTTTATCCACCATTAATTCTAAACAATTCGCAGGCTTATATATTTCGCCACTTTTTTCAGATATGGCATGCTCAACATTTTGAAAAGCCATCAAAATCTGTCTAATATTTTCACGTTTAGTTTGTAGTTACTTACCGTTGTGGCCAGACAGGCAAGACATGTAAAATTAGTGTGACATTCAACGTGTTAAACAACAGCACAATAGCCCTGAACAGTACCATATTTTTCAACCATTTATAGCGAAAAGCTGTCTCCTATTTTAAAATTCATGTGAAGAAATAATTTACTTGCAAAATAAAAACTTCTTTTGCTTTATTTTTGGAATGGAAAGAAGGGCATTGACAATGGGAAGGGGAGGGCGAGAGCCAGAAGCACGAATCCTTTCATCAAAGCAACGAGTTAATATTGAAATATAAAAAACAGGCTTAAAATAAGAAAAGGCAAAATTCCTTAGAATCAATATTAAAAAAGGGAGAGAAACTTAGGTGCCCGAATGAAGCAAAACAGGGCAGAATACACTTCCATGAGCAATGCAAGATCGGGGCAGAAACAGAATCATTGAATCTATTTTAACATATTTTGTCTTCAACTTCTGGGATTATTTGTTTCACTTTATTGCCGTTTTTATAGGCATTTTAGATGACCACAAGGGAGTGCTTGATCTACAATGGTAAATATGCCTACCTTAACCATGAACAAGCTTTCTCATTTTACATCTGTGTAAAGTTTCAGTTATTTAATTAATTTAACAAGTATGAAATTACAAACTGAAAATGAGATAGGAACATTACGAAAAGTAAAAATAAAAAAATAAAAATTATACACGTTTGAAAATAAAATACTGAACGTTTTAAATTGAGTTTTGTTTACAGAGTGTAAAAATATATCAGATAGTTTTATGCAAAAGTCAGGTAACAGTTTTGACAATTTCACAGATTTTCAAAATAATATTTAATTTGTTTGTTTGCTTATTTCTCTCAGTAATTCAGCAGTTGAAGATTTTGTTGCAATCTCTAGCCAGCTCATTAATGTGAAGAGAAAAATAAACGTGCTTTGAAGTGTATATAGTCATTTCAAAGAATTTTTTTTGCTTTTGAAAAATAAAAATAAAAATTTCGATTCTTAGTATATCTAGATGAATCTGATAAGTTACAAAACAAATTTTTAAGTAATATGAAGTATAAAAAATATAGATAAACGCTAGATGGAAATAAGAAAATACCTATTAGGTAATAACAGAGTAGTTAGTATTAACCAATTTATTATTTAATTTCAAATAATTACATTTGAAATGTTAAAGTAATTTGTTATATGAAAGAATTTGTAGAAGAATAGAGCGAAAATAAATCAATTTATTCGAAAGAAAACACGCTTTTAAACAAACTTTCTTACAACATTGACGTAAAACTAATTTATTTTCAATAAAAATTTTCTAACATGATTAAAAAACGATTGTCTACTAGACATCCTAATAAAATAAAAACCCGATAAAAATATCGTCAATTTATTCCAAAATAGAGTGATTATTTTTTTTTCCCTTCGCATATTTAATTCAAACATTAACACACTGGTATTCACAAGCAGCTACTTGACCAAATAAAAAACCAAAAATATTCTTTGACGTGAGTTAGTGAGTTCTTTTTTCGAATTCAATTCTTGAAAAAGCGAAAAATAGTCGTTGTGATGCTATTTAGAAGATCTTAGATGAATCTAAACAATAACTACGCCATTTCCTTTAAAATAAAAAATAAAAAAAGCACATTACGAACGTTAAACGGGAATAAATGAAAAGAAAAGCGAATTTTACTAAATGTAACTCAACAATTTCAAGTACATCTTGTCTGAAGAGGGTTGTTATATGGGTCGGCCATTCATATAGCTGTTGCTAGTCAGGGGAAACAAAGTTCTTTTTTCATATCTGTCAGCCAAACCATTGGAACTGATTGTCCGAAGAAAACCATTGTACTTGGAGTGGCAACGAAAATATAAAATAAAACTAAAATAAAAAATTAAGTTACTATAAGTGAGTGGTTTGGGTCCAGCGCAGTGGGGGTTACCGAACCCACCTTCGAACTTCCGAACAGAAAAAAAGCTACGAAGAAAAAGATATCGGCATCAGCTATGACAGCTATAAATGGTAGAAGAAATGTTTTGAAGTGTAGATGGCGAAGAAAAAATAAGACAGGAAGGCGATGAAACAATAACATCGAAGTCAAGAAAAGAAATAAAAAGCTAGACTTAAGAAACCTTAATGCGTCATTGCTGGCATTTTCTGTCACAGAAAGCAAACACCAAATAGAATCAACGCAAACAAGCGCCATTTTGGTTTTGGCGATCAAACCTGCTATACAAACATTTATACTGTTTGCCAGTTTATGTTATCCATTTTGGAATAAACAGATCAGTTTCTATGTGATAGTCGCCAAAAGGCGTCATTTTTATGACACAATCATGAAATACAATTGCTGTTTTGATCAAATCAGATTTGATTATATTTCCATATGCTATGGTTCCATGTTATTTAATTCTACAAGAAGGGTAAATACTTCGATTCTTTGGTGTAAAAATATATTGGAAAGATGGCTTGATGGACTCTGTATAGTTTTTTCTTAAATTATTTTATTCTTTGCTTAATTCTTCTTGATGCAGTGCATTATTATATTCTACTACTACGGTCCAATGCTAAATAAAGTAAAAATATAAAAATAAAGTAAAGCTCAAAAAATAATTATGGAACAAAACGATTGGTCATGTCGAAGTAGTGTTAAAGCAATTCATTCAATAAACATGAAAGTATATAAAATCTAAAATCGTTGTAAATAATGCTGGTAAAAGCAAGTATTTCAAGAGTTTATTTCGTGTTTGTAATTGAATTATTTAAATAATGCAATGTATTTTTATGAGTTACTAAATAAATGACATGATTAACATTGATTGAAGTCATTTTCCCAGTTTGCAATCTTCGTTGGACAAGGCATAACTTAATAGTAGTTAAATAATAATTAAATTAGAAAGAATCTTCTGAAAGTTGAGTTACGCCAACAACCCTTAAAAGCATTACTACCAAGGATAATAGATCTTGCATGCATACGACACGTGTTGGAGTTATTAATTTTCCATAGTAGGTAAAAATTTCTTCAAAAAATTTTTTTTTTAACATTGTAGCATAAGTGTTGCAACTATTAATAATTCTTTCGATTTCAACAGCTATGTAATTTATTTGTAAGCTTCCATTTCATAGTTCAAGGTCTCAAGTGCGTATTATTTTTATTAATGTAATACTAATATTACTACTGCTGCCAAGTTACTAAGTACTACTTCATTTACTATGCTACTTCATACTAATACAAAGTTTTTTTTTTTTCAAAAATAAACTCTAAGCTTTACTTCATTATAGCAATTTTTTTTATGCTGCACTTTTTATCTAAAGTAGAATAAGTATAATGCACCATATAAAGCAGGAGTAAAACAAAGCAAAGAATCAAATAATTAATGAAATAGCTTATAAAGAGCAAAATTTTTTATACAAATTGAATTTTTACAAAAAATATCCTTAATTTTTTTAATTTACAAATTGAATTTTTTTTATCACAGAGCATGACAATTTGTTTATGTTACCTGTTTAAATTATTTATTTGTTTTGGTAGACAAATTCTTTTAATTATAATTTATTAAAATATTAATACATTATTTTTGGAAAGGGTAATGTATTAACATTTTTAACTATCACACATTAACTGTAAACTATCACACATTACCTATTTATCATTATATATTTTATTTTCAAACTATTACAGAGATTCCATAGTAGTTAGAGGACATAAATATGAGATGTATAATAAAAGAATAAAGCAAACAATAAAATAAGTAATAAAGCAAATCACTCTTAAAAAAATGGCTAATCATAAAAAAATAAAAATCATCTTTCTTTAATCTTGTACATCATATTTCTTTTTTAATATTCCTTTTTATAAATATTTTTATTTACGCTGAAAATATTTTTCTAGTTATTTATTTCAAACTTTTTCACGATTATTATTTTTAAAAAAAAGCATACATCAAACGATAAATATCAGCATAATTTTTTTTTCAAACTTATTAAATGGACGGAAATAGCACCTCTCTGAAAATCAATATTTCATAAAATAAATAAAAAGGGAGATAGCATAAAAAGAACACAGTTCTTAACTTTGCTCATGAACCCAACTAGCTTTTGAAAAAAAAATCAAATATTTGTCCTCGTATTTCAAGTGTTACAAAATGTAATCTCTATTTTAAAGGATAATTGTTTCATTGATATTACGGTATGTCTATTTGCATTGCTAGATCTGTTTGGAATTAGAATAAGTTAAATGTTATTTCGCACCATCTATTTACTTAAAAGAGATTTATCTTTGAAAAGTTTTTTTTTTCTGTAATATTTTTTTTGCAATTATTTTATTTTTTTCTTTTAAATTGCATTTAAATCATTGAAACGTTTAGTTTTTCAAACAAACAAAAAAATTGATAAAATTAATTTAATGATTTTTAAAATATAAAAGCAATATTTTTTCTTAAGTATTTTAAGTACTTTGATATGATCGTACTAATAATTTATTTTACTGTTTACTAATAATTTATCGTTCCAATAATTTATTATACACAGAACATTGAATTCTATTACTTGCACATAGACTAAAGTTAACTTTTCAAATAGTTCACATCTTAAATTGCGAGAGAAACTCTCTTAAAAAACATTTTCTATTTGATTTAAATGGTCAAATAGAAATTTCAATAGATAAAAGGCCACAACGTACAAAAACATATTATTGCATCACCATCAAACAAATAAATTTCTTACACAAAAGGACTTAATAAAGCATACATTAATTACATTAAAAATAAATAAATTTTACATTGTTTATACAATGAAGCATATTTTAATTGCATAAAGTATCCTCATCATCATCATTGACATGACGAACCTGGGTGGGTCTTGGCCTTCACTGGACCATTTCTCAATGTTACCAGATCTTGCCAGTTTAATACACTGGTTGTTTTGAAATCCACGCTAAATGGAGTCCAGCCGTCGAATAAGGAATTTCCAGCCATCTGAAGTTGACGCACATTGTTTTTATTGAAGCTAAAGTGATAGGTAGCAAAGAGAATTATTAACTTAGAAAATACAAATATGTAATCCCAATTTTCTTACACAGGCAAACCACTTTTTATGTCTAAGCATTAATGGGGTAAAATCTTTTCACTTGGTCAACATTTGATTTTCAAAGAGCACTTTATACAAATTAAAAATCACAATTGTATAGAGCATCTTTCTTTCCACTAGAAGTTTCTAAAAAATACAGGGCATTTTATCACTTCTCTTTTATTTTGGAAATGAGTGTGTGAACTCTGGTCTTTTTACTAACGCCATGGGCTATTGACAACGGTTTGAGAATCATCGCTGAGGATGATCCAAAAGCATGACATCAATTTTTTAATCCTCTACAAAGGGCATGGTACACCCGTTTCGGTAGCCCAACGACCTGTGCACGAAGCCGAGCCCTTTACAGTAGAACAATTAAACGAAGACCAATACCGCACACCCTCTGTCTCTGCGCAGACTGATCAAAGTGATAGCGGCCAGACATACTTGTCTTCTGGGATCTGCTGGGAACCGTGTCTTACCAATCAGTCAACTGTGGGACTATATTGTTCGAATGAAGCTTACAGAAAAAATCTACTATATAGTATAATAACAATAAAAATATGTATATTTGATTCTGATATCTAAGTCCAGTGTTTTTTCAAAGATAAAGTGGCAGTAACTACAAGAAAATATCCGTTTTATTTAAATACATATGCATTTTCACTTTTTTATATGCATATTTTTGCATTAATGGGCCAATTTTATAAGGTTACTATCTCTAAATTTCAGAATACGTATAAATAATACGTAAAGTGTTAATAATATATATTACCACTTTTTCTTAAATGCATATTTTCGTGCTGATGGGTTAATTTTATAAGATTACTATCTCTAAATTTCAGAATACGTATAAATAATACTTAAAGTGGTAATACATATGTATTTCCACTTTTTCGTGCTTGAAAATTTTTGCATTAATGGGTTAATTTTATAAGATTATTATCTCTAAATTTCAGAATACGTATAAATAATACTTAAAGTAGTAATACATATGTATTTCCACTTTTTCGTATTTGAAAATTCTTGCATTAATGGATTAATTTTATAAGATTACTATCTCTAAATTTCAGAATACGACTTCAAAAACATATACATTTTTTGTCAGATGACTTAGATCACTTTTTTGTGAAAAGTGATCAACTAATCTAGAAAACCACCATCAAAATAACTACTTATTTCGCACGCAATATCGAAATATTGGTGGGCGTATAATAACGATCTGCCATTAACGGCCAAGAGTAATTTATTGATTGAAATAGTCGCAAATGAAGACCAATGAATAGAAGGGGGGAAGAAAAGGGCGAAGAGCGGTACTTAAAGTCGTTATGCTGCGCTTGCTTTTTATGTGCAATAGGCCGTGCCATGTAATAGCCGTGTGTTATCTTATGAGTCTAAAGAAGTCGATTAAAATGGATTGGAGAGATGGCTGCGTGCACAGAAAGAAATGTACTTTGGCTTTGGTTGGAGAAATAGAGATATATAATGAGATCACATGGTGTAATTTGTGTTATGGTCATATATTAGGATATGAATAAAATGTTAAAATTCAGATAGGAAATAACGTTTATTGGTTAGAAACAATTTAAAAATAAATTTTTTTTATTTATTTTGGAACAAGATTGCACACAGTTTTATTAAAAAAGATTTGTTTCTACGTGATCGTACTAAACTGTAAACATTTTCGTGTATCCGAACACTAAAAATGGTAGCAATTTACACCAAAGTGGCTTTTCTCTTCGCCAAAACCTAAGGAAAGTTTTTGCTGCCATGAAGCACCTATAATGTTCCCTTAGTGTTTCCCAAAGTGTGGTACGCGTATCTCCGGGGGTTTGGGAACAGTTTAGCGGGGGTACGAGCTCTTACGCGAAATATCTTGCAACAAACAAAAATTTCAAAAAATTTTTTTTAAAAACAAAGCTAGCCATGAAAATTTACGGTTACGTATTTTTCTATTGGCTATTTTTTGCAGAGTTAACAGTTAATAATTAGTGGTGTCAACAGCCNGCAATTTACACCAAAGTGGCTTTTCTCTTCACCAAAACCTAAGGAAAGTTTTTGGTGGCATGAAGCACCTATAATGTAAATGTTAAAATGTTAAAATTCAGATAGGAAATAACGTTTATTGGTTAGAAGCAATTTAAAAATAATTTTTTTTTATTTATTTTGGAACAAGATTGCACACAGTTTTATCAAAAAAGATTTGTTTCTACGTGATCGTACTAAACTGTAAACATTTTCGTGTATCCGAACACTAAAAATGGTAGCAATTTACACCAAAGTGGCTTTTCTCTTCACCAAAACCTAAGGAAAGTTTTTGGTGCCATGAAGCACCTATAATGTTCCCTTAGTGTTTCCCAAAGTGTGATACGCGTATCTCCGGGGGTTTGGGAACAGTTTAGCGGGGGTACGAGTTCTTATGCGAAATATCTTGCAACAAACAAAAATTTCAAAAAATTTTATTTAAAAACAGAGCTAGCCATGGAAATTTTCGGTTACGTATTTTTATATTGGCTATTTTTTGCAGAGTTAACAGTTAATAATTAGTGGTGTCAACAGCCAGTTGTGATTTTCAACTTTCGTTAAATTTTTTATAGTAAAAAATACATTCATTTTTATATTAGTGGTACACAGCGGTACGAAAAATTTAGAAAGGGTACACAAAAGTCATAAGTTTGGGAAACACTGCACTACGTGATTTAAAGTAGCCACCACCAACCGCTATGTTTGTTATTTAGTAACGTTAAAATCTATAATTACAGTAAGATATGATACTCATAAGAATAAGTTAAGTTATTCTTACAGGGCAATATAAAGTAAAAATCAATAATTTAGATCGCAGACATTCACTAATTCTTAAAATGGTAAATTTGCAAACGCGTAGCAGAGCGAATATTAAGACTAATTTAAACTAGGCTTAACAAGACATCATACGAGAGAGAAACTTATAATTGCAATATCTATTGCATCTCCATAACTAATTTAAAAATTCTAAGTTTAGAAAAAGTGAGTTTAAGCAAGCCTAAAGTAAGCCATGAAGTTTTAATTGCTGGAAAAAAATTTGAAAGTAGCAAAATGCAAACAAATTATTGGAAGAAAACTTATTGCGCATTCCTAAGTTATCTTCCCATAATTTATTGTCATTTTTATATTTTGAAAATTTCCTTTCAGTATTTGAAACTTCATGGCTTACTCTAGATTTATTTGAACTCACTTTTCTATATTTTATATTTCATATCCATCATTGAACAGCCGACCCAATTTTGGGTTTACGACTACCAATGTTCAAATCCGTAGTTTAGTAATTTTGAACCTACCCAGAAGGCAGGAAAACTCCTGAATCGGTACCCCTAGAGGTATTGATTTGTTATGGGAACATGGAGGACTTTGCGACTCGACATCACTATTTACTACACGGGGAGTCTTCGGTCGGCTGGGATCGCACTCACGAACTCCTCGACATCGGCCCAGTGCCCAACCAACCAGGCTATCCCGGCCTTCACTTTTCTATATTCAATTTTATTTTATAACCGTCGTTGAACAGCCGACCCAATTTTATGGGTTTACGACTATTAATGCTCAACTCTGAAGTCCAGTAATTTTGAACCCGATCCAGAAGACAAGGGCACTCCTGGATCGAGTATTGGGAGAAATTTGCCTTCGTGGGAGACTTTTTGATGGAGCTAACCCGCATTTGAATTACATGGAGAGGAAGACCACGAGAACTTCCCACGGTTAGCCTGACGACTAGGGAACTCTAACCAATGATCCGTCTACTACTGAGGATATTTCACATCAGCACTGTGGTCGGTGCAAGCCGGATGCGGAGTTCGTATCGACCAGCCATCGCTGGGATTCGAACCCGGTTTTCCTCATTGGAAAGCGAACGCTCTATCCCCTGAGCCATCGCGACTCCATCACTTTTCCATATTGTAAATTTTAAGTAACTTGGTGAAAAAGAATTTGCAATGAAAAATTTCTCCCGTGCTATAGCGTCCTCTTAACATAGCAGTAGCACATATTAATTATACATTATAAAATTATTCAATACCTTTTACGGAGATTTAAAAAATTAAAATATAAGTATTACAACACTGAAAGAAAAAACATATACACATTTTTTTAACTGTGAACTTTAGTTTCTGCTGATGAAAGGCAACATTGAAGATACCTGCAAGCACTCCCCAATTCGTTATCGATAGTAAACAATTTCAGACGAAAGCAAAACGAGTTAACAACTGAGTTCTTGAAAGTGAAAATGTTTAACATATGGTATAAAGACGAGTAATCTTGGTGTGAGATTTTTGCATTTCCGGTGTTTTGAGCTTTCGTACACCCTTTAAATTATATATGAAAACTTGATTTGGTATTTACTATGAAAAAAATTTTTCCTTCACACAATTTTTAGGGTTGTTCAACATCAAATTCGGAGATATATTGCTCTGCAGTTTTTATTGTAAGATATCGATTTTATAAATCCGTAATATTAAAAGAATAGCAAATGCTAATTATTGTAAAATATTTTTTTTTTTGACTAATTACGTTTCATTATTATTTTGCCTTCAAACTAAATGCTAATTGCTCTAAAATATTTTTTTACGAATTATGTTCTAATATAATCTTTATTTAGCCTTCAAAACTAAATACTAATTACTCTAAAATATTTCTTTTGCAAATTATGTTCCAATATAATCATTTTTTAGCCTTCAAACTAAATATTAATTGCTCTGAAATATTTTTCTACTTATTTTGTACCAAAATAAACCTTATTTATTCTTCAAACTAAATACTAATTGCTCTAAAATATTTTTCTACTAATTATGTTCCAAAATAGTCAATATTTAGCGTTCAAAACTAAATACTAATTGCTCTAAAATATTTTCTTACAAATTATGTTCCAATAAAATCCTTATTTAGCCTTCAAACTAATTACTTACCACTCAAATCAAGTTCCAATATAACCATTATTTAACTTTCAAGCTAAATACTAATTGCTCTAAAATATTTTTTTTTTATGAATTATATTCCAATATAATCATTGTTTAGCTTTCAAACTAAATGTTAAATGGTCGAAAATATTTTTTTTGAAAATTATGTTCCAATACAATCATTATTTAGCCTTCAAACTGAATACTATTTGCTCGAAAATATTTTGCTGGGAATAGCAATAAGAAATAATTCTGAAATAAAATATCAACGCTGGAATTCGAACCTGGATCACCTCATTGGGAGGCGAATGCTCCATTCCCTGAGTCACCACGGCTCGCATGACCTATATTGTAAATGCTCGATATAACGAGTTCGGTATATTAAGAAAAGTCCGTTATTCAAGGAATTTCCGCACCAGAATTTTAATTTAATCGCATATCTAATCAATTATCATCATAAGCAAAATTAATCAGGGCACCTAAGGCCAATGACCCATCCATCTTCAAGTTTTAATTTTAAGATAGTACTTTCTGATAACTAGAAAGCAAATTGTAGTGAAAATTAAACTAAATATTTTATATTCTATATATGGATGCGTCAAAATAATCAGCAATTGGTCTCTCTAATCAACGTTAACTCAATGTGTAGCTATATACTTCTCATTTTAAGAGATTTCAAGAGATTCCAACTACTGCGGATTCTCCGGAGTTTTAGAAAATATTTTTCCTCATGGGTTAATGGGTTAATACATTCACGTTTTAATAAATAAGAAATAAAAGAATTTTACCATCCTCTAAACGGAAGTAATTTATAGAAATATATATATCTACAAAGTCATACACACGAATGCTCAAATTCTTAGATTATAATACTTTTTTTTAAAAAAATCAGCTTCAAAAAATTTTGCGTTGCTTCGGTTTATTTCTACAGAAAAAAATAATTCGCAATGGCCTTAAGTAGTTGGAATATCTGTTAAATTACCAGGAATGACATGGGCGATTAAAAATGTTAAAATGGTAGAAACTCAATTCATTTTTATTTATTTATTATCTATTTAATTATTCAATCGTTGTTGTTGTTTTTAATACCCCTTGCCTATGCCAGCAAGTCTGCTTGGTGAAACCAAGTGAATTTAAGGCAGAGGGTGTGTTTCTTGCTTTTCAGTGGCGCCATCTATGGTCAAGCATACGACTTAAGGCGCACACACATCACAGCCCATTTATAGGATGGACCCATTCATACATTTATTTATTCATCCACAGATTGTAATTTTGACCAGAACCAGAGAACGATCCATCTCCAATTCAGTAAACCCTGAGGTATTGATTTGTCATGGGAACAAGGAAGACTTTATGACCTAGCAAATTTAACGCGCACCAATCACCGTTTACTACACAAGGATTAATCAATCGTAACTACCACTATTAGTTACATTTCAAATTATTCATATTAAAACTTTTTTGTCTTTAGTTTAAAAAAATGCTGCAAAAAGTTGCTTATTTTAATATATTTTACAAAAATTTGAATTTTATTTTTCACACCGCGTTTTGCATTTTTAGTCACCCTTTTCAACACTGAATTAACCATCAGTGAAATTTTAAAAAAAAGTGGTCTATAAATGAAAAACACATAGGTGAAAAAAGTATATATTTATCAGCATAAAGTTAATTTTTTTTTCTGCTAACTGCCCCTTTAGTTAAAAAAAAAAATAATAATAATAAAATCACTATGTGGTGTCCTTAGATCAAATATAACTATTTATATAATTAATATATTATGGTAAACAGAGAATTATCTAGTTCCTTTAAAAAAAAATTTAAAAATGAGAGACTTGTGATACCACTTTTTACTTCCTTGAAAAAAGGAGCAGTTTTTTTAGATGGACGCTAGGAGCCAAATGGGTTTAAAATGAAATATTAATGCAGCATTATGTGGCCATTCTAACTCGAAAAATGAAATTCCCATAAAATTGCAGGTGAAAGACTCCCTGTGGCACATTTTGTTTCTCGTACTTAAAAGATAATAAGCAAATCATGAAGCAAATTCGCCCTAAATTGTTGGGATAGATTTCAGATTTTAAGACGACATCGTTGCAAGATTATCATCAGTTTTTATTGATTGAACAGACTTAAAATTTTGTGGTAATTACGAAATTTTTGTGAAAATTTTGTAATCAAATTTATTGAAGAGAAATATAATTTTAAACTATAAAGTATGGGAGCATTCTGTAAAAATTACGTAGTCACCTTGACTTGAATCCTTAATTTCCGTAAAGTATTAAAAAAATTTCATATATTTTTTTTAAAAAAATTACATATTTCATAAAGAAATATACAAAAGAAAAATAACAATTTGCGAACTCTTTGAAGACAAAAATTAAAGCAAATTTATGAGTGATAATTGTTTTAAATTAGTTCAATTGATATTGGAGTAGAGTAAATGAATAATTAGCTATCATATTCTATTTTATTTATTTAAATATCCTTTTACATTACACATAGGGTTTGAAAAAAAAAGGATTTAATTAATGAAAGAAAATCTACCAAAAAATCTGCAAACAAAACGCATAATCTTAATTTATTTTTTGTTATTTCTTAATAAATAAAGAGAGCAGTGAGATAAAGCAAGTTGGCTTTAAAAATAAAACAGAGGACGAAAAATAAATATTTGAGTCGATAAGTTATCCAATTTTGAAGAGTTGGATTTGTGGATGCTAAGTTAACAATCCCATTGATAGGGATAAATAGCTTATAGCGCCATCTATTGCATTTATGTAGAACCATTTTCAAAAAAAATATCTATAACAATAACGCATTATATTTTTATTTAAATTTAGAATATAGATCATTTTTTAGTAAATAAGAAGAATGAAAGTAAAATTAAAACTGCAAAGAGAATAAAACAAAGATCTAAAGTAATATAAGAAATATAAGTATAAATAGTAACGATATTTTGAATAGTTCGAAAATTTGAAATTAAGTTAATTTGAAATTAAAAATCTATAACAATTCTCAAAAGATTGTAGACTTCTCTGCAAAACTTTCAGAGCAATCAGTAGAATAGATTTTCTGTTGTGGCAATTCTTCTATTTTAGCAGGTTTGGTATATACTTTTACCAGCCAATTCTTCAAATTAAAACATAGTTTAACTAATGAATAAACTCAAATAAATTATTTCAGAATTGTCGCATAAACGTTCAGGTAAATTTATAGTTTTTTTTATTGAATTAGGAATTAATTACTATTGCAAAAGGTTAATAATTGCAATAATATTCGCCATACATTATATTGTATTTTCATTATGCAATATTTGCTTTATTTTCACCCTCAGAATTTCTCTTCAACAACTAGCCCATACTACAAGGATAAAAAGTACTACCACAAGAGTCAGCTCTCAAAGCCTATGCGTAGAAGTTGCAAACATTTTAAAAGTAAAATTTATGACAAGGAATTGTCTATTTTATCAATTATTGAATTGTGGACAATTATTGAATTGCTTAATATCTGCAGATATCTACATATCTGCAGATATTTTAAGCAAAATGCAAAATGTTCGAAATATCTTGGCGATATTTTGAAAATTTTGTACTACAGAATTACTACAGAAACGTTTAAACTACTGCAGAAATGGCTTAAACATTTCTGTAAAGAGGAAGAATGTTTTTTCACCTTTTTAATGTTAATTAATTATTATTTATAATTAATTATTATACAAAATACTATAATTAATTGTAAGTAATTAAAATATTTTGTTTCTCCTCTTATTAATATATATAATATATATTCCTTTTTTAGATTAATTTTAATATTAACCTCAAATTTTTGGTTTTTTACTTCTCTTGTCACAAGGATTCTTAATACATGTAGAGGTTTTTCAGTAATCATCACCTTTAATACATACTTTTCGAATATTTGCCAAATATCAAGTATACATAAAATTTTCAAAAGTAAGCTAGAAAACGCAAAATCGCTATCGAATCTGACGAATCACTCTTGAGGGAGTGGATATTAAAAACATCAAAAATTTTGTGATAACGTGAAAAAACAGAGAGGAGTTGAAAAGAAATTATTAAAAACACGTTCAAGTTTCAACCGGAAATCAAAAGGTTTCGATGTTTTTAACCACGTCCTCCTCAATAATGAATGGTAGGAATTGGATAGCATTTATTCTTTTTCCTCGCTCAAGGATTAATTTTGTCCGAATGTGTATAAAATTTTTATTTCATTTTTGACAAGGATTCTCTGAAAATATATTAAGGGCAGTGATTACTGTACAACTAGTATTTTAAGGGTAGTTATTACAAAACACCCTGGGTGATATCTAAACATAAATATTTTATACATTAAATCAAAACAAAGCCCTATATAAAAATTATCAAAGCCCTATAAAGAAATAAATACCATGAATCGCAATTTAATCTAAAAAGTTTAAAAATCTTATTAACATGCACTAAAGCATAAGTTAACAAACATTACATTTAAAAGTGACAAGAAAAATTTTACGGTTAAAAGATATGAACTCTATTGATGTTATAGAATTTATTATATTTATAATACAGCATGAGAGTTAAAAATGCACATCGAACTCAATTAAAAGCTTTATTATGCAATTATAAGGGTCAATAGAAAATAAAAAAAATACAACTATATCAATAAACAACCTGTAAACATTTCTTCTTTATAAATTTGACGTTAAAGTACTTAAACATTACCATGAGTCATCCAAAACATCATTATTGCAGAAATACAGCAACAAAAATAAAGTCATCTTTTGTTGACCAAGTAAATAAAACAAATACACGCAGAGTGCAAATCTATATTTTCCCTTTTTTATTGTTTAAAACACGCATTCGGGCAAAATAAGCACAACTAAAAATAATTCCACAATCTAAGAAAATAATATAAATATTTTAAAAAATTTGTTGTAAAGTCGAAACTAGCCAGCCAAAGAGCACGCGAAAAGTTTTTTTCGGATTTTTTTTTTTTTAATTCCATTAAACAATTTTATTTCTTCATTGAAAAGAAAAAGAAATCACAACAAGTTATTATTTCAAGAAGATAAATGAATTTCGAAAATAAATTCAATTAGGAAATATTTAAAGGAAATTTTATTTCTTGTATGTTTTAGTTTTTACATTTTGTTTTATTTGTATTTATTTATTTCTTTTTTTTAAAGTGAAAGAAAAAAATTATGTTGAAAGACATTCCATTGCTTTACAAATTCGGGAAAGTCTTCGCAGATATTTTTTTATTTATTTTGAATTTAAATTAATGAGAATATTTTTTGTGAAAATTGAACCCCGGAGGTATAATTTCCGTTATCAACTACATCATTACTGCTAATTACACGAAATATTTTTTTAATCGAGCGAATGAGTAATTTTCAATTTAAGAAGAAAAATGGAAATTAAAGAAAGATGAAAAAGTTTCAACGATACTCTAAAAAATATCAATTAAACTAATTTGTTATTTTTACATAATAAATACATTACATTATTTCTTTAACCTGCATTTTACAAGTTCTTAATTGCATTAAAAATAATAACATGGATTAATTAAAAACGCTATTCCAAGCGAGGCTGTAATTGTTTTTTTTAACTCGATAAATTTAAAAATCTTTTATGTTCATAAAACACACTTAAAAAAAACATTTTCTTTAATGTATATTAATTAAAAATGATATAATTGAAAATATTTTGTTTTAAATTTCGTAGATGAATTAAATTTAATTATTTCAAAATTTTTAGCTTGAAGTTCGATAAAAATATGCAAAACAAATATTATATCAAAAGAATAAAAACATGAAATAATATTTATATTCTGAAATTAGTTTTTTTAACATGATTTTTTCGTAATTCACTAAACTAGCTTGATCTTTTCTTTTTTTTTTTACTCTTTACTTAGATTTTGTTGAACTGAAAGCAATATATCTTATTACGAATTAAAACTTGAAATAATATTTTTTTTTAACAAATTAATTTTTTTTAAGTAATTGTACTACGAAAATATTGCATTATATGAAAATATCCTCAGTAACGAAAATAGCTCTTTGTAAATAAAATGAAATACTTTGGGCATATTATTCAAATTGTTTTTTTCTTCTTTTTTAAATAAAAAATACATTAAACCAACTAAATATTAAAACTTATTGTAATAACGCTTGGTATAATTAAATTTAAACGGTTTAGTTAAATTAATAAGTTTAGTTAAATTAATTTATTAACATTTTAGTGTAATTAAATAACATTACAATTTTTCTTATTAAAATGAAATAACATGACTAAATTTGAGTCGCAGTAGAGATTGAGACAAAACATGAAAGAAGGAGATAAAAGCTTGCATTATTTTAACGTAAATACTTCGTTCAGTCAATTTCAAGCCGTCACAATAATCACCGAGACAAAGAACTTTTTTTTAATCAATTATTTCAAAGTTATCAAGCTAGTTTCAATATGATCTGGTACATTTTTCGAAAATCACTTGCCCAAACCGTGGCGGCTCAATGGATAGAGAGTTCTCCTCCCAACGAGGAGACCTGGGTTCGATCCCAGCCATAGCTGGTAGATTTGAATTCAGAACCCGGCTCGCACCAACCACTGTAATGACGTAAAATATCCTCAGTGGTAGACGGATCATGGGTTAGAGTCCCCTTGCCATCTGGCTAACCGTGAAGGTTTTTCTGGTTTTCCTCTCCATGTAACGCAAATGAGGGTTAGTTCTATCAAAGAGTCCTTCACGAGGAGGGTAAAATTTCTCTCTTAATACTTGATCCTGAAGTTCCCTTGTCTTCTGGATTGGGTTCAAAATTACCAAGTTGACCAATAATCGTGAACTCAAAATTAGGTCGGCTGTTCAATGACTATTATAAAATAAAATAACCCAGACTGACTATTATAAAATAATGACTATTATAAAATAAAATAATTACTGAACCCAGTTTTCAAATTTTAAGGTTGTAAGAAATCTGACTTTTAATTTGAAAAAGTTTCAGATATAACCCCTCACTCTAATGTAAAAAATTGGCAACTGGGAAGAATAGAACGCATCTCAATGAATAAAATATGACAAAAAATATCATCAGAAAATGATCATTTTTTGTTGTCCGTTTTCATATATTCTAATTTAAATAAATTAATCTATGATCCATTTGTGTTATAATGATTTTATTTTGAAATTTTGATTTCATGAGAAAGTATGATTTTTATAATACTGAATATGAACAATACGCATGAGCAGGTTTTTCATCCGACCAATCAGTGGCATTCAAAAGATTGAGCAGTGTCAACGAATCATTCAATTCCTTGGACAAGGAAATTCCTCCAAGTTCTCGGATTCAAGAACTTGAGCTTATAAACAAGCCTTTAATACGATGGAAGTAAAATTCTTTTTTTCTTGTTTCTTTTGCCACTTAATGGCATACAAAGTATAATTTTTTTTTCACTTAAGGGCATATAGAAGTAAAAGTTTTGTCCACAGACGTGGTAGAAATGTCTCTTTTACTAAACAATCATATTATGAGTTATATTTTTAGCTTGGGCAATTTACTATATCAATGAACTTCCTGAGAGATAGCGCTCTATGTATAGAGATGTCCATGCCAGGACTGAACTATATCAATTGAAAGGAATAAATCAATCAATTGTCGTTTTCGCCATTCCTATTGGACGATTCATAGCCACATCAATGGATAAGCGTGTTCCTATTGGTTGCAATCTGCAACTGATGGATCATTGATGAATTTCCAATTGGCAAGTAAGTGAAGTGACGCCAGCTTAGACTTCTCGATCAGACAGCATTTGATACAATTTTATCACATGAGAACATTAATAATTTTTTTCTATTTGTATGCATTCACAAAATGTAAAATATCAATGATTTTATATTAATAATAACGGGATTTTTCTTAATAACCAAAAATTGTAAGAAAGGTAAAAAATTTGATTCAAATTAACTTTCGAGCAGCTTTCAGGCACATATAAATGGCTTATTATTTGAGTCTCGTAAATTTTGGTTAATGCCCGAAGTGTGTGAATCAAATTATCAAATAAAATTCCTCAAATTGACAATTAAAGCAAAATATTTTCTTCCGCTACGTAAAAATGAGATAATACAAAGCATGCTGAAAATTTTTGCTACGCTAAAGTTTTCGCGGGGAAATATTTAATTACAATCAAGTTATAATATTTAATTACAACTCGGGTTAACGAGTATAGGGCAAATATGAAGGTTGCATTAACCACAGGGCCACTAAATATAGCAAATGGATAAAAATTATCAGCCACTCGCCTCTCAATAGACTCTACTTCCCTTTTTTTTCTTTTTTTTTTCGTCAAAAATGCACCCCATGTGCATTTTATTATCATTTTTTAAGTAAAAATGGAATTATTAAGAATATTTTATAATATTCTGAAAATTACTCTATTTTACGCTTCTTTTTTTTTTCTTTTTTTTTTTTTTAAATTTTCTTCAATTTGGAAAGCGATCTTGGTCATGCTAACCATATTTTGCGAAATGCTTCGGAAGAAATACCTTCCACGCCATGAAAAATTCCGGATCAAAATCCGATGCTCAGGGTGCCGGTTCTTTTTGAGTAAAATCCATGCTTACCGGAACATGTTACCCAGTAACGGAACAAAAAATCTTATGCATCGTAATTTTTGCAACAATAATTTCCGTAAAATCACTGATTCACTCTAATTAAATAAATATCTTAGCAAAAATGAAGGTAAAATATTTTACGGTAAAAATGGATGAAGCGCCCAAAGCCAATACCTAATACCGTAATTTGGTTCTGAATTTTTTACAGTGCATTATTAATATTAACAGTTTTTTCAATCGTGAAAATAGTCAGTTTTTTCAAAATGTTGTAACATGTTTTACAAACTTGGCCATTACTAAAAGTATAACCACTGACCTCAAGCCAGTATCCAAAATCTCTTCATTTTTCCCGATATTAATCAGAAAACTGGTTAAAAAAAATTTCTAATGTGTATAAACATATTATAGAAACACAAATATATCAAAGTGTATTTAAAATATGACCAAGTCTGAAACTCAATTTTCTAATCGCTAAAATATGTAATATTTTATTCATTTGCTCAAACTATACGATCACAAAACTTCCGCCACATATAACAAAAAGTACTGTATCTTACATGAGAGAAAAATCAATAATAACACAGTCTCATTTCATTAATGAAAGTGCTCTTTACAATCACTTATTTGCGTGAAAGAAAAAACACGAAACTAAACAAAACATGGCTAGCGGTCGCAAGAAACAAGAACCGAAATAATATAACAAAACGAATTAGTGTCAAAAATGGAAAATAGTGTTTAAAATCTATTCATTGACTCACAAGTATATGCTCAGATTTTTTCCTTTCAGATTTTTTTTTTTTTTTTTTTTTCATTTTNGGGGGGGGTTTCTAGATATATCGCAAAGCTTTTAAATAAGTAATTTTTTTGTTCACTATAGCGGTCAAAACAAATGTAATACCATTCAATTTGAATTCGATACCACTCAATGTTTATGGAAATTTTATGGATTTATACAAGCTTTATAAGTTGTAAATTATATTACATAATATAAATTTTTATCTAATTTTGAAATGCTTACTTTAATTTTTTTCTCTTCCTTTTTCAGGTGGAAGCTTTCTGTAACATCAATTGGTTATTAAAATTTTTGAAATTTGAACTGAAAATATGCCAAATTATTATTTTTAAATGAAGCTTTTTTCACTCTTATTAGTATAGTAAATCAACATTTCTGTGTTCATCTACTCCTGATCTCTTGATTAATTGATAATAATTTAGCCGCACCAGTCTATTGAATATATTGAATTTGATGCCACTCAGTGTTTATGGAAATTGTATGGATTTATATAAGCTTTATAAGTTTTAAAATTTTTGTCCTAATGTGGTGCCCTTGACTCATTTGCTGATATTATATAATCGAAATGTCTTTCCAAATATTTTGGAAATGTTTACTTTAATTTGTATTTTTGTTTTCCTTTTTCGGATCAAAGCCTTCGGTAACATCAATCGGTTATTACAATTTTAGAAATATGAATTGAAAATATACCAAATTATTATCTTTAAATGAAGCTTTTATCACTCTTATAAGTATAGTAAATCAATGTTTCCATGTTGATATATTCCTGATCTCTTGATTAATTGATGATAATTCAGCCGCACCAGTCTATTGAATATATTGAATTTGATACCACTCAGTGTTTATGGAAATTGTATGGATTTATACAAGCTTTATAATTTGTAAATTATATTATATAATATAAATGTCTTTTAAAATATTTTTGAAATTTTTCTTTAATTTTTTAACCTTTTACAGATGGAAGCCTTCGGTAACATCAATAGGTTATTACAATTTTTGAAATATGAATTGAAAATATGCCAAATTATAATCGTTAAATAAAGCTTTTATCACTCTTATAAGTATAGTAAATCAACGTTTCCGTGTTGATATATTCCTGATCTCTTGATTAATTTATGATAATTTAGCCGAACCAGTCTATTGAATATATTGAATTTGATATCACTTAGTGTTTACGGAAATTGTACAGATTTATACAAATTTATAAGTTTTAAATTACATTATATAATCGAAATGTCTTTTAAAATAGTTTTGAAATGTTTACTTTAATTTGTTTTTTTTTTTTCCTCTTTCAGATCAAAGCTTTTGGTTACATCAATTGGTTATTCAATTTTAGAAATCTGAATTGAATGGTATATCAAATTATTATCTTTAAATGAAGCTTTTATCACTCTTATAAGTATAATAAATCAACGTTTCCGTATTGATATATTCCTGATCTCTTGATTAATTTATGATAATTTATCCGGACCAGTTTATGCGATGAGAAAAATCACAAATATATCCGTTCAAGAGACAGAAGCGGTTAACCCTTTAACGCAGATGAGACACCGGTGTCCCCTTTACATATATATTTTTTCCTGACACTCTAATTTCAAGTAAAAATATATTTTGATATTTTTTAATTATAAAAAACAGTCTAATGGTTGCTAAAAAAAATCTATTTGATTTTCGGAATTATATTTATATTAAAATGTAAATTCCTAAAAAAGCAATAAGAGTTTTTTTTTTCATTCATATTCAAACATTTCTCAATAATTGATTTCGTAAACTAAAGAAATTTCAGTGATGAATAACTGTTTCTGTTACATCTAAATATCTGCAAGTAAGTAAGGCTTTGAAAAATTATTGTTTGGAAGTGAGCCTTGTTTGGAATATTTTACCTTTATCTCACCGGTGTTTCATGCTGTATTTCATAACCATAAATTATAAAAAAAGCTAAATATTATATCTTCCACTTATTACGACCTAAATTAATACAAAATAAGGAAAAAAAGCCTGAAAAATACTTTTAATAAAAATTCTGCGGCAAAGGATTAAAGAAGATGTAACAGTAAATAAGAAGAAATCTATGCACTCAAAATAGTAGACAACTTTTACGTTTTTGGGGAAACATTTCTTTCATCGAGTTGCAGTGTAACAAAACAGATTTTGTTTTAAATTTTTCGCCAGAACTCAAAAACAATATGGCATGATTATTAGCTTCTTCATACACATGTATGGATCATATAAATATCAAGGTGTACAAAATCATTTTAATTTAAAGATGTCAAATCAAGAATAAAATATCTAAGCATAATCTAGATAAGTTTGGAAAAAATCAGAAAAATCTTCCGTCAAATGTGTATAAGTTAAGAGGTATGCTTTCGAGATCAATTAAATTAAAAATATATCCCAAGTTTTAGTTATTGTTAAATGTGTACTTTTAAAAAAATAGATCAAAGAAGCACAATTTTTTTTACTGGTTTCAAAGATTTTTATCTGCAGCCAGCAAATATATACGAAGTAATTTACTGAATTTAACTAGAATCATTATTGCATTTACGGCATGTATTACTGCAATTACTACACTTATCATTTACTGCATTTACTACACTTTCTTGTGTAAATGAGCATCATTTACATAATAAATATTAATTCTGAAGAAAGACTTTTTATTTCTTTAACCACACTGTAAAAAATTCCAGATCAAATTACTATAAAAAGTACCGGCCCTCAGGGTGGCGTAAATTTTTACCGTAAAATCCATTTTTGCCAAAACATATTACGGAGCAAAAAGTCTGATATAACGCAAGTTTTACAGAAATAATTACCGTAAAATCACTGAATCACTCTAATTTATTAAATATTACTGTCGAAATTTAAGGTGTAATATTTTAGGGTAAAAACAGATTTTACAGTAAAATGGCTTTTACATGATAAAATGGAATTTACAAGTGACGCATTCAATGTGCCGGTAGTTTATACAGTATTCTGATTCGGAATTTTCTATGGTGCATGCATTTCTATAAGCATATGACATGTATTCTAAATTAAACTATACACAATTAAAATTATTAATTGAAGCTAATACAATTTAACTTTGTGAAACCACATTTTAACGAAGTTCAGCCTCGTTTTTATCGATTCCATCGATCAAGTAAGCACAAAAAAGTGATGAAAAAACTTTCTTGTCTAAAATAAAGGAGCAAGACTTTTAAAGTGAAAAAATTGTGATCTTCGATTTAGTATTCTTCTGATGCTAGGAATAAAAAAAAATTATCCCAAATTTTCAACACTTTTCGTATTTTATTTCATCACATTTATGTATGCAGTTTTAAGATACAAATTTTTATTTTAATCGTATCATAAGTTAAGACAAAATAGACTAAATTTAAAAAATTTTGAAACCTTTAAAATCCTGCAAAGCCAATCTTAGTAATCTTTTTTAAAGATATCCCTTTGAATTTTTGTTCTTTTATGCTTCTTAGCTTAAAATAAGTGAACAAAATTCTTCACAACATTTCAGAAAACCCCTCAAGTTTAAAAAGTTTAATAAGATGATTTTTTAGATGTTAAATATGATTAAAAATATTATGTTGCAGTAATAACAAGTTTTGATTAATTTTCATTAAAGTTATCAGTATTTCAATTTATCATCAGCATGTGTTGCTGTTAGTATTGCATTTTTTTTTCATTTATATCGTATTTAAATGCTCTCAATTATGCTTTCAATTTTAATANAACTAGGTTATGAAGTCAAATACAAAATATCATGATTTTTTACACGGCCCCTTTCTTTACATTTTTGTATCAGATGTAAATTTAAAATCCATGGAATATTAATGTAGCCTTATATTAGCTGAGCAAAGAGTTGAATCCCCATAATGTAATTTTTCTTCCTTTTTAGTTCTTGAGCCAGAGGTACACTACTAATTATGCAAATATAAAAATTTTCGCAGTCACTTATACAACTTGTTTGTCCAAAGATTTAAATTTATGTTTTTCACGTACTAACGTACAATATTTTAATAATTTTTAGAACACTTTAAATGATTGACTGTAAATATTTTGTGAGCAATGTACACATTTTGTAATAAAATGTGTACGCAAGTTCTTAAATATCAATTTACAAAATGAGGTAAAAAATGTACTTACAATAATGATGTCATTAAAAAAAAGATGACTACAAATCAGACTTGATTTGAAAAAGGGAATAAACATTCCTTTCCTGAAGATGCATTAACTAGTTTAAAAGAAAAGATACATTTGAGTCATTACAATATTTAATAGAGAAAAAATAGAAAACTGAATCCTTACAATACATACCGGTTTAAAAAAAAAAAAAAAGCATTGTCTAGTGTTGATCTATTACATCTGTAATCTAAGAAAATCCAATATCTTTCTGTCCATTTTTATGATTTTTCAGTGCGAAATGGAACTCGACATAAGTATTAGAAAATTGCAATAACCATATTTTAATTCGACATAAGAGTTTGAAGATTTCAAAAACCATATTTAGAGAAGTTGCATTTATGTGTCTGATTTCATCTTTAATAATTATCGTTAGTGGGTCTAATGTGGACACTCAAATCACTACAGATAACATTAAAAGTCAGTCAACGTGTTTATTTCATATTTTTCAACAAAACCACATTATCTTCTCCTCTGCAACAAAATATTTTTGCACAAAAGAAAATTGTTAATATTAAGTTGGAAAGTAAGTTCACATTTTTTTTAAGTTTAAACATTCTACATGGCATTAAATGTTTTGGCATGTTTTCGATCAATTAAAAGGTGTTTAGTTCTATCAGAATCCATGTTTTTTTTTATTATCTTTGTTAGAATTAATTTATGTTAATTTTCAAAACATTTAATGCCATATTGAGGAAAATGAGTATTGAGAAACCATCTTTTTGCCTTTACTCTATATCTAAGTTCTAAAACTGCAAATCAAAGTTGGACAGCTACTCGTGACATTTGTGTTGTGTATAGAGAGGATGACATAGTTGAAAGATGCCAAGTTTAAAAGTGAACATTTTGCTCTAAAAAATGTATCTCATTCTTATTTGTTGACACTATAAACCTTAAAAAAAAAAAAAACAGAAAAAAGCAGGAACTTAGTTACCAACTTAATATTTTCATAAGTTCAACAAATTTTATGAACATTCAAGGAAGTTAAAAAGATTTTACATCAAATTTGGAAAGTGTACAATTTTTATTTTCAAATGTTTTGTTTGAGCTGTTAGAAAAAAAATTGTGATTTTGTACTATGTAATAATTGAATTTTGTTTGACTGCTGTAAATAATGTTGATAACAGAAAATATATTTCTATTCTTTTATTAAAATAAAATTTAATGAAATGAAGTTGTATCTCAAGTCATTTTTGCACATTCAAACTTTATGTGGTCTAATGTAAGATAAGATTAGGATATGAATTATATTAATTATCACTGAAAACCAGGCATGGAAAGTTTCCTCCACAATTGATAAACGGCTCCAGAAGAAATGTTTCTTTCAACCCTATATTTTCTGAAGATTTAGAAGAAATCCAAATTAATAGTTTATAATTGCAATCTAGTTTAAATAATAATGTTAATCTCCAAGTTATTTAATGTAGTGTGTCTACAAGTACAAAATTACAATTTAATTCACAAGTATATAAGACATGTTAACTCTATTCTATGTTGGGGTACCTTTTCATAGATGAAGGTTGACATTGTCGTTAACTCCTGTCCCCACATTGGTGACCTGGACAGAAACTCGCTTGAAATGAACACGCCTACTTCTATGGATGGACCACATCAGACTTTGACATTGCTCACGCTACTCATTCTCGATCACATACAGCGTATTCACTCGACTGCTAAAGGCAACACAGGAGCAACGCAACCAGGACCGTGAACTTAATACAGCTCTCAAAAGTATGGTAATCATAACACAGCTCTCCCGTCTTCTCACAAAACAGCAATGAATCAACTAGTGGTACCCGATCATCGAATTCTATGACAGCTATAATTCTGATGACGGAGCTGAAGTGTGTCTACCACTACAAAATTGCAATTCACTAGTATATAAGACATGTTAACTCGATTCTATGTTGACATCCGTTTTCATAGGTGAAGGTTGAGATTGGCCAAAAGGCAAAAAAGCTGAATTTTCACGCGAATAAATCTTATTTGCATGCAATCATTTAATAATGCATTCCAGATGATTTAAAATAAAAAATTACTATGTGTTGATATAAAATTAATTGTGTACTAATTTATTAATATATGAATAATTACATCGACACTTAGCGTTAAGTAAAAAGTGAAATTACAAATTGAAAAAATAAAGCTGGAAGTTATATTTTTCTTCAGTCACAAAGGAGTAAATTATTACTGTCTAGTTTAGCACACAAAACTACTGAGAACATACATTAACATTTCATTTTTTTAAAATTAATACTATTACATGATTTGTAGCAAAAATATAAATAACATATTCTCATCCAGTTTCAAGATGTTGTAATGCCTATATGGGCGGATCTCAGGAATCATTAATCGAATTCAATCTATTCTCTAGGTTGTCCAGATCGTAACTCTGTCAAACCGTAACCTCAGGATTAATTAATTGAATTTAACATAATAAGGGCATCAAAATTTTCGATGTTCACGAATATTTTCTGATATTTTATACATTTTCAAACAATTCTGGAGTGTAAAAATAGTGTGCCTATTATTTATTATCATTTTTTTTTATCATCAAAAGTTAAGGATTTCAGAGATCTGCACATATATAAATCCAAGGTTTTGTGTCCCAGTCTCCTTTAAACATTACTAACTACAGTCTTTCATGAAAAAAAAATCTCGTTAACCTTATTATGAAAATTCTTTTAGGGCAAAAAACAAAGCTTTTTTCAGAAGCTTTGTGCCAAGACTTGGCTGCCAAATAAATAGCCCTCTCATAAAAAAAGACGTATTATCCAATTGGAAATCAAAATTTCCGAAACTGCAGCCAACTTAAATCAGTATTAATTCCATCGACTAGTGTGACATTTATTCAAAATCCTCTTATATAGATTTTAGCATCTCTTTCTTTCTCAAATGACTAATGATGCCGACATCAAGGGGGAGGGGGCAACAATAACGATAATAACAAAAGAGGAGTGAGAGACAAAAAAATATCCGATCGAATAGGGGGGTTCCTAGGACAGTCAAGTCGATGTGGGTCATCCTATCCAACTTTTAACTTTAATCCGTCATTATCACTTAAGCCGCTTTAGGCCAATAAATCATCGGCTATTATCTGATAAGACAAAACAAAAAGGGGGAGAAAATAATAAGGGAATATTCAATGCATTTTCTTTTCAATGAATATTAATAGGGCGCACTTCAATATTGTCCTTATCATTTGCTCCTTCAGTTTGTCGAATCGGGCAATTCATCAAGCAAGAAATTAGTAATATCTATCGGTTTTTAATAAAAGCTTCTCTGTCTATGAACAGATAATTCAAGTAATCTCTTTTAGCTTATTATTCCATTAATTGGTTTTATTTTTTGCTTGTTACTCAGGTGTGTATACAATATAATTATTAACCTTGTCAGTCCGGGCTTGAACTGATACCCCTTCGCCTAAAAGAAAGATAATAGTTTCAAAATACGAGTAATTAGCGATGCTACCGATAAAGTATTCGATTTTCTTGAATGTTAAAATAGGATTGGGGAAAAAATTAGAATAAAAAAAAAGATGAATTGCAAATTAATACTGTTCTATGTTTCTTTAAAATTGTTTATTTTTTTTCTCTCGTAATTAAATTTGTTTTTCGATAAACCAATAAATTGGAGACTGATTTTATATAAGAGATAAAAATGTTTTAGTGAAGATTTAAGAGTGGTTTTGTAAAATGACAAATGACTATTAACTGTTAAAAGATGAGGTATGGAATTAATTTAGAATTTTTAGAATGCAAATTCATTGGATTTTTAAAGATGAAACTTATCTTTTCTTAATAAATAACCGTGTTTTGTTTTATATTTTTTCATGCTCAAAATTTTTAGAATGCTTTTTTAAAATATATTATTGTAGTGCGATCATGACATTATACTGTACCTCATTCAAGAAGGCCACATTTCTAAAATTTGTTTGAATTTGCTTTCATATAAATTTTCTTTTATGTCATTATTGAGGATTTTGATCCAAAAAAAAATTGAAGAAAAATTCGTAATTTGAAAGTAATTATGACCTTTTTGAAATACATATATTTCATTAATTCTTTGCCAAACTATTTAAAAACTATTAAAAATGAGCGAAGCTTTTTTGTTCCATTAAATAATATCTATTTTACACCTTGACAAATATATATATGTATTTTTAAATATTCAATATTATTTTCTAATCTATCATAAAATTTTTAATTTCTGACTTACACTACGTTATAAAATTTTGATTAAATATTCAAGTTTTTGTTTTATAACAAGTTGAAAGTTTTAATGAATCTATAAAAAAATATAATAAACTTATTTTCAAAAATGATTGAGATAGAAAGCTGAGAATTGAGGAATCATAAAATGGCGTCTTCGAATGAAATATCAACAACTAAATAGTTCTATTCCCTAGTTGATATTCAACTTCAAATAATCGTTTGTTGTCAAATAGTAATGATGAACGGAATATTGTATTACAGAGACAAACAAGTTCCAATTGAATATTTTATTCCATTTTAATGCTATATGGAAATAGCATCATTATTAGTGGGACTTAAAAGTCCCATCGGTACATAAAGGGTTAAGGTAAACAGTAATAAAATAAGCATCAATTTATTTTCATAATTTTTCTTTTAATCTTAAATTCAATTTAAAAATTATACAACTTTAAGAAACCTGACAACTTTTAAATTTACTTCTGCCTCTAATTTATAAATGAAATACATAGTCAGGTTATATAATGATTAAAATTTAATATTGATTGAACGTCTAAGAAAATCTTGCTATAAATAAAAGTAAAAAAGTATTTTCGTAAAATAATAAGTAGCTACGACTACGCTGCAAAAAAATTTGGATCAAATTATGGTAAAACTAACTGGCACCCGGAGTGTCAGTACTTTTTATGCATTTTTACTGTAAAATTTTACGAAGAAATATATCTGATATACTGAAACTTTTACAGTAATATTTATTGTAAAAACACTGAATCAGGTATAGTATTTAAAAAATTATTAAAGTGAAGCATGCGGTATAAAGTTTTACGGTAAAATCAGTTTTACGGAAGATGTACTCGGAGTAGCAGTACTTCTAACAGTAATTTGATCTGGAATTTTTTATACAGTGCTCATACAGTCCAGAGTAATATATTTATTACCAGTACAATGTATTAATTTACATGAGTTCATATTCAAGCGTTTTACATGCAATTATCATCAATTGAAATTTATTTATAATATTTTGTCGTTGAGAATTATTGCAATGAAAAAAATATCAAAAGATTTAAAATCTGTTGATCTGTTTTAAAAAATTTATAAAAATATATATAGTTATTTGTATTTGCAATTGTTAATATATAATTTTTTAAATATATTTATTGATTCACAAGCTTATTTGTTAGAGAATATTTTACCTATGTAACACCTTCTCACTTATTTTTCTCTTTTTAATTGAAGAGCTTAGAAAAAATAAAAGAAGTGAAATTTTGAAAAACTCAATTTTACTGACTTAAGAAAAACTTATTTCGATCATCTGTATAGCTGTAAGCGCAAAGATTATAGCATCGATTCTTAAAGTAAGCATAATGTTGCTCTAAATTTTCTTTCTAATTGAGGCGTTTAGTTCAAAATTAGTAATATCATTAAGAAATGGTAATAATTAATAATAAATTAATCAATAATAAATTAACTAATTATTAATTAATTAAAAATAAATTAATTATTAATAAATTAATTAATAGTAAATTAATTAATAATAAATTAATTGATAATAAATTAATTAATAGTAAATTAATCAACATAATCATAAATAAAAATTATGCTTATGCTGATTTTTTGTTCTGTAAACATAAAGAACATCTTAGCAATAAAATTGAGTAATCCGATTTCGATTAATAAAAAATCGTCCCCTAATGAGAAACCATTAACCCAACATTATTTAGTTAATTTATCTTCTATTAATCTCCGCAAGACAACAGAAGAGGTTCTTGATTTTGGTTTATTTGCAGAGCTTAGTGAAAATAAAAAAAGAGAAATTTTGAAAAACTCAATTTTCCTAATTTAAGAAAAACTTATTTCGATCATCTATACAGCTGTAAACGAGAAGATCATAGCATGTATTCGTAAAGTAAGAATAATGTTGCTCGAAATTCTCTTTCTAATTGAGGCGTTGAATTCAAAATTATTAATATCATGAAATAATGATAATAATTCATAATAAAATAATTAATAATAAATTAATTAATAATAAATTAGTTTATAATAAATTAATTAATAATAAATTAGTTTATGATAAATTAATTAATAATTAATTAATTCATAATTAATTAATTAATTATAAATCAAATAACAATAAATTAATTAATAATTAGTTTATAATTAGTTAATTCATAAGAAATTAATTACTAATAATTAGTTTATAACAAATTAATTAATAATAAATTAATCAATATAATCATAAATAAAAACTAATGCTTATATTGAATTTTGTTCTGTAAACATAAAGAACATCTTAGCAATAAAATTGAATAATCTGATTTCGATTAATAAAAAATCGTCCCCTTATGAAAAACCATTAACCCAACATTATTTAGTTAATTTATCTTCTATTAATCTTAGCAAGACAACAGAAGAGATCCTTGATTTTGCTTCAAATTTTACTGCTACTTCCTAATTTCCGATTCATAATATTGTTGCCCGATTAGAATCAATATTTAAGCGGAATAAAGTTTCTCCCGGTCAAATTTATACCCTTCGACATTTAATTTCTTACACTTTAAATAAACATTTAAATAAATTTAATCTCAGCTACCCTCAAAAACAACCTATTAATGAACTCAAAGGTCACCAACTCTAGCACGTGGAAATGCATTTTACCCTGATTTGCCCTTCTCGACCAATGTGGTTTCCCATATTTTGTTTCTCACCTCAATTTCTCCATTTTTCATCGGCAACTTTACGTTTTATACTTCATGTCATTTTTGTTTCTTTTAATTCACGTCTGTCAAATCTTGAAAATAGGCGCCTATTTCTTAAAGCGCTTGAAGAAGCTCAACTGTTATTTCCAATTTGTATATTTTTAAGAGAACATTGTTTTTAATCAAGTTGTAATATCATTGTTTTAAATTTTCATTTCATTTAAGAAGCTTTGACTAAGAATAAGTTGTTTTTTTTAATTTTATTTATTTATTTATTTGTAAACGTTTAATCCTATGTTTAGGATATATTAGGAAAATAAATCAAAAATACAAAGAAAGCAAGAAAAAAAAATATTTTTAAAGAGAAGAAGAAAAATTATTACTAAATAAAAATTTCTTAAAAATAATTTAAAAAAATTTAAAAGCCGGAAAACAAAGCAAAAAAAAAGAAAAAGCTGGAAAATAAAATAAGGAAGAGACATAATGTCTTCGTCAGCTCACACGGTTAAATCCACAAAAAGAGTGCTTTCTAATATTGCATTAATATAGCCAAAGCAAAATATATCAATGCAATAATGTGAGAGCATCAAAAAGATTGAAACGAAAGTGAAACATATTAAGCAAAAAATACAAAATAAATATTCAAAAAACTACAGAAAAAAATACAAAATGCAACATATAAAGGGAGTAGCGAATTCAAATGTATTTAAACTTACCGGTACCTTCTGAAAATTATTTAAAATATTTTCGAACAAGTTTGCCAGATTATGAAATATATATATATTTAAAAAAAAAACGTAAATAGATTATAGTCTACCACAGAGGATATTTTACGCCAGCACTGTGGTCGGTGCAGGCCAGGTGCGGAATTCGTATCGACCAGCCATCGCTAGGATTTGAACCCAGGTCTGAGCCCTCTATCCCCATGAGCACTCTATCCCCCCATATATATATATATATATATATACATATATATATTTT
>NC_092215.1:52159923-52213555 GCF_043381705.1 Parasteatoda tepidariorum | reverse complement strand
TTCTATAGCACCCGCCGTGGCATTGATTCCACAAGGTGCTGATAGGTAGTCTAAGGTATCTGGTACCAAGCGCTCACCAACTGGTCGTGCAATTCCCTCACATTGTGAGGGAGTAGTGTGGCAGCACGAATTTGGTTTTCCAAGTAGGACCACAAATGCTCTATTGGATTAAGGTCAGGTGAATTTGGAGGCCAAGACATGACTTGAAAGTCACTGGAATGTTCCTCGGTGATTCGACCCTTATGACATGGTGCATTATTCTGTTGGTAAACACCATCCCTCTCAGGAAAAACTGTTGCCATGAATAAGTGAACCTGGTCTGCAACTATGTTCAAGCTGCTTACAGACGTCAGGGATTGTTCTATGAGGATAATGGGTCCTAATGCTCCCCATGAAAACATTGTTCCTGGGCGAGAAACAATGGAAACCTGGGCGAGCTCATTGTTATAGATGGAGGGTGGTCATAATGTTATGGCTCTTCGGTGAATATATACAACATTACTTTTTAATTACCAACGATACTTTTAGCTTTAAATTTAGTACTAATAATTTTTTTTTTCTGAAACTTTGTACACAAAATTCTACTAATGCTACCAATATTCTGTTAAAATTTGAAAATGATCGAATAAAAATTGCTCTTTTTTGTTTTGAACGTTCTGTGTCCCCCTAAGGTAGATTGGAATTTTATCGTAATATGGTTCAAGGTACTAATTTTATGGTTCAATATTCAGATGAATTTTAATAAAAATTATCTTTTCAGTGTGAGTGCGCTTGCTCCGTTTTATTTGGGAACATATGCGATCATTATTTATTAATTTTACATAGTTGGTAAACGTAAACATTGAAACGTTGTACAATAGCAATATTAAAAAATAAATGACCAGATTAGTTTTGTGATCTTTATTATATTCAAAACAACTTAACTGCAATTCCTAAAAGCTATGGATTTGCTGTACTCTTATAACGCAGCATGTTAATTTTTATTTATAAGCCAAAGGTATAGATATCAATATTATGGTTCAGTATTAAACTGGCTTTTCATAAATGTATTATTGCAGTGTGAGTGCAGAATTTTAATTGGGAACATATGTGACCATTATTTATCTATTTTGCATAGTAGGCAAACGTGAATATAGAAGCGTTGCACAATAGCGCTGTTAAAAATTAAATAACCAGATCAGTTTTGTTATCTTTATTATATTTTAAACAACTTGCTATCAATTCCTGTAAGCTATGAATTTGCTATACTTCATTAACACCGAACGTTAATTTTTACTTTTAAGTCAAAGGTTAAGAAATATAGTAATTATGCAATCAAAAAGTGAAGAAAGAATTGCGGAGTGAAAGGATTGATATGAGGAAAATTAACCATATTGTCAACAAAAGTAAACGTAAGAGGGTGATAGCTGTTGAGGCAGAATTTCTTTCTTCAAATCCCTCCCCAAATCTTGCCTTTTTTTCCCTCCTAAAAACATGTTTTCCAAAGACCTAGAGAACTTGTTGAAAGCATTTTGATGGTTATTGGTCGGCGGACTCAAACTTCCTGTAGTACCCAGGGTCGCATTACGACTCCGTCAATAGAGAAAAGGGCCGCCCTTTTTACTTTTCCCTCATTCCGGCATTCCACATCTTTTCCGGCGGCAAAGGAAAAGAAAAAGTAAAGTTCCACCCCGAAAAAAGCGTCGAACTTTAAGTAATCCACGAGTGCTTCCTTGTGGACACAGTCGAAACCAATCAAGTTAATGGAAGGAAGGCTAGAGCGTCACGAAATCAAGTTCGCAAATATTTGTCCTAGAGCCCAAGGACCTCATTAACGTGGACGCCATTTTCCCCTATTCGCCCACTTCATCACATGCACCTGTCTCACTGAACTGGTCACGTGGGACGAAGGATGCTCCACCATTGGCCAAGAAGACTTTCTTTACCATTTTGAGGGAAAATTCACTTTTCAACTGTGCCTTACTTTCGAAAAAACATTTGCCTTATTTTTCGGATTCTTTCAAAAGTTTTTCTCTTTTTATTTATTTATTTTTTGTTTGGAATTTTTCTTTTGATTTTTTTTATTTTATATATAACCCTTTTTTTCCCCGATGGTTTCAAACTGGGCTCTTAAAAACTGAAAGTTACTTCAGAAACTTATTACTTTGGAGAGCGATCTTCGCTATTTATATGCATATGCGAGATTCGCTGGAATATATTAGCAACTGCGAAAAGAAATTTTTCATTTTATCTATTTCATTTTGAAATTCTCGATTCTATTAAAAAAGATAAGTATTTTTTGAAAGATACTTTGCTCGTCTATCTTTATTTAAGAATATTTTAAATAAATAGGAACATTAGGAATTGTTACAATTCAGTTATAATAGTAATTGGAACTGAATTAATTATCATAATATCGGAGAAATATTTAATTGCAGGCTAAAAAATGTCAACAACTACAATTTATATTGAGGAAAAAATCTTTCCGGAAAAAAAAACCTGCCAAGTAACGTGACAAAATTATTTTTATAAAAAAATAAAACAAGTTTTTATGGAAATCCTTCTCCTCCTTAGAGTAAGCTTTTAAGAAATTCCTGCATAAAAAAGTCTTTCGTAAAAAATGAAAGCTTCTTTAAAAGTGATTAGATGGCTTGAATGATAGTAGACAGTGGGCACCTATACAAAACCCATTTGGATAAGGCGTAAAGTAGTCATCAAGTTTTTAACTAGAGAAGGAAAAATAATAAACCTTTTTATTTATTTCTTTTCTTTTTTAACCCTTTCAATTTTCAAATCAATCAACATTGTTAAAAAAATTATTGGCACGTATTGAACCATAGTAATATGCAAATGGATGCATCCTAGTAATTAGCTGCAAGATACTTAGAGTCATCAGGGTTTCAAATTGTGAACTGCTTATGCTCTTCTGTTAAGTGGCTTGGTCATTCTAAATCGGGAATAAAAATGTAATCGTAATTCTTGTTCCCTGGATACTTGTTCATAATTAGCTGCAAGATACTTAGAATCATCATGGTTCACAAATTGTGAACAGCCAATACTCATCTGTTATGTAGTTTGGTTATTCCAAACAAGGAATAAAAATTTAATAGTAATTCTTGTTCCCCGAAGTACTTGTTCATAAATACATAAATAGATGCAAGATACTAAAAGTTTAATTACCAATATCAGAGTTCCTAAATTAAGAACAGAAGAAGTGAACAATCACGCATCCACTCAGCCCTTATTTTAAAAACAAAATTTTAAAATACTGCGAATCTGCAACTAAACTCATACCTTTCAATTGATTTATCGGAGTATTCCGTTTAAATTTTACTAACTAATTTGTGCCCATCTTGCATAGAAATAGTAATAAACAATATTTTTTCCAAAAAAATAATTTAGTTTTTGTCAACGCATTCATAAAAATATCAGTAATTTCCGGTCAAGCCTTTTGTCTTTTCAATTCATCAATTAAAAAATTAAATGGGTTTTCCATTTTCATCAACAAATACTGAGAAATTAGAGCAAAACGGTATGTTTTTAGAATCAGCTTTTTATCTCTCTGTTTTGATCTAACCATGCCAGTTTCTCACACTAACCCAATCAAACCCTCTCAATCTCGTTTGATTATTCAGGTCTAAGTAGCATATTTCTCGTCCCACATCTTTCCTAAATGTCTTGACCTTTGGACCTTAATGTCTGTAGTTCCCGGGATACTTGTAAGCATCAAGCTTGAAGAGGATCTTCAGAAGAAACTTCCATATCCCTCCTCCACAAACTTCGTGTGGGGTCCACCATAAGAGGTCCATCGTCTGTAGTATGACCAAAAAGAACCGCGGTCTCAGGTAAAGCTCTTCTTACTCAAAAAGCTTTTTAAGACGCTACTTGATGGAGTTTTTTCATCTAAATTCGTTGAAGGGTATGATTTCACTCTTACTTCAAGTTTCAGATGTGAGTAGCTTCTTCCTCTTGAATTTTACTTAACAGGAAGGCTACTGGTTGATCGTTATTAAATACTTCTTGTATTTATTAGAGTAATTTATAAGAGTAACTTCATCTTAGAGTACAACGTTTTTACTTTTAAGAATCTAATGGCATATTAGCCTTCTTTTTATTTCTAATTATGACCTTAACCAACAAATAACATCACAGCAAAAACTAACATTCAAACCCACGTCAAAATTTTGGATTTTTTTCCAATGGTGGACCAACATAATCTTGATGGTAACCATTAATAATTCCATCATGAAACATTATATATTTGATGGTAACCAAAATAAGTAACCATCACCCCAATGTAGGAATTCGGACTGATTTATGATGGTCCAACATAAGAATGGCAGCTTGTTTTGATGGTTTATTTATGTTAAACCATAAAAGTTTCCATCAATGATTCTTAGAAATCAAATGTTGGAACGATCATAAACCCCCACCACCCCAATTTAAGAATTCAGATTGATTTATGATGGTCCAACATAAAAATAGGAAAAAACAAATATTTTTGAATTTTAAATTCCTGAGAACCAAATAGAATTTCTATTAAACCATCATGGAAATGTATAGCTGGGAAAATCATGAGCCATTGCGGATCATCATGGGTTGTTGGTTCATGAGAATCAAACTTCTCTTGATGGTTAACCATCATTGTATTAAAGTAGCATTTTCCATCATGGAATGATGGCAGTGTGTTGGCACATCAAAATCCATGAACGCATAATGGAAAATGTTGGATGATCCTGACCATCAAAGGATGTTGAACCATCATGAATCACACTGAAACCAACATAAACCTTCAGAATGTTTTGATGGGACCATCAAGAATTTTGACTTGGGAAGCATTGAATTAGTAAAAGATAAAAAAACTCAATTGCATAAAAATATTTTTTTATTATATTTTTATTTGCTGAATATGAAATTACAAAAATATTCATTCAATGTAAAACTAAATTATAAAACTAAATACTTAGTTATCAAAGGGAAAAATTTCAAATGTTTTAGTTATGAGAAAATAATTCTAGCTCATTCAGAAGCATTAAAGTTTTGATTTAGTTTCAGTCATGTAGTAGTTATTGTACAGTGCGCAAAATAAAAAACGGAACACCCTGAATAACTTGTGATTTGATGATCGGATCTTCAGGTTTTCGGACTCTACCTTAATGGTTCAAGGGGGGGGGTAACCTCAAATATGCTAATTAACTAGTGTTTACGTTAACTAGTGTTAACTAGTGCTTAACGATTTTTAAGCTCCGAAATCAGACACAAAAACGTACTTTCTCTGAATAAATATACCTTTTTTGTGACGGATTTGGATCTCTGACCCCCAAAATATAGGACATAGCCACAATCTGGGAAAGAGTGCCCCAATAGTTCGGTCTGGGGAGCGGTTCAAATTTTAAACGCCTAAATGTTAATTTTACTTTTTACGTTTTTTGCCATATCTTAAGAATTTAAAAGAATTGAAAAATGTCATGCTGAAAATAACTTTTAGTAAATATTTATTGTTTTTTTATTATTTTATTTAAAAATAGTAGAAAAAATTTTTTTATTGTAAGATTTAAAATATTTTATACTGTTCTGAAGAATGCAATTTTACCTGACAAAATACAAAATTTCAGAGAATTTGGTAGAAGAGTTCATGAGAAATCAGATTTTAAAAAAGTCATATTTTTAAAATTTGATTTCTCAAGAACTATCCGACCAATTACGCTTCAATTTTGTATTACTTTGGTGCGATACTTAATTTTTTTTCTCGTTTCCAAAGCAATTAAATTCATTGCCCCATAAGTCAGGAAAATTCTCTAGCTTAAATAATTTTAAAAAGTTTCTACTTACTTAAAACCATTTACAAAAAGTTTCAATTTTCGTTCTTTTTTCCCATTTCTGAAAAATCAAAAATTCTGCGTTATCAAATTGGGAACATGACTAATGGTGAACATAGCATTAATATATATCATTATTTTATTTTAATTCATAATCGTCGTGAAACAGCCGGCACAATTTTTCGGCTTGGATTTACGACTACTAATGTTCAACTCCGTAGTCTTGTAATTTTGAACCCAATCCAGAAGACAAGGGAACTCCTGGATCAAGTACAGAGAGAAATTTGTCTTCGTGGAGGACTATTTTTGATGGAACTAAACTGCATTTGCGTTACACTGTGAGGAAAACCACGAAAACCTCCCCCAGTCAGCCTGACGGCAAGGGGACTTTAAACCACGATTCGTCTACCATTGAGGATATTTTACGTCAGCACTGTGGCTGGTGCGAGCCGGGTGCGAAATTCGTATCGACCAGTCATCGCTGGGATTCGAACCCGATTCACCTCATTGGAAGGCAAACGCTCTTGGAAATTATGTATTTTACATGCTCATACTTGTTCCTTCAGAGATGCCAACTGCTCCGGACACGCAAAAATAATTTTAGAAAAACGGTAAATAACTACAAAGTAAATTTTGCAAATATTTGACTATTTTTGCTTGCTTTTTAAAGGGTATAGCATGACATGAATACTTTTAAGTGGTGAATTATATAAGCTAACGAATTATTTAGAAATAGTGGTGGATAAAGATCTACTNTGGCGATAAAGATAAAATAATACATTGATAAACTACCACTTTAAAATATATATTTGCTGTCCGGAGCAAGTTGGCATCTCTGCTCCTTTCAAGGCAAACCTGCAATATAACATTTTGCCCCTTAAAGAAAAGGTTCACTTTTTGGGATAAAATTAGTTCAAATAAATCTAACCCTGCGTACAACACCTTGTTGTTCCCAAGTACAATAAGCTGTTGTTCCAACAACCTTGTTGTTTCACTGTACAAAAAGCTGTTCTTCCAAGCTGTGTTCCTAGAACCTTGTTTCTCCAAGGTACAACAAGCTGTTGTTCCAAATTGCGTTCCGACAACCTTGTTGTTCCGAAGTACAACAAGCTGTTGTACCTTGGAACAGCTTTTAATTTTTACTTCAAGTACTTCAGAAATTTTTATCTTGAATTTACACGAGTTGAAAAAAATATATTGCAGAAAAAAATTTATGTGTTGGATTGTAAATCTGACTCTAGTTGTCGAAAATGAAAATTAACCTGTGAAAAGTGTCCTAATATACAACTCTCTACCTTACTTATTTATTTTTAATTTATCCTTCAACATGCTGGTTGTGGGTGTAAATAGCTACGGTATAATGTATAAGATTTGTTACAAAATATGCATTTAACTTCATGTAATTGCTTATTTTTAAATATGATTCACATCAACCCCATTGTTTTGTCATTATCATTTTATAATTTGATTTCAAATTTTAAATGAAATGATTTAAATATTCTCAGGAGAATTGCGATCGTCTGAGACACAGACAAACTGTAAAATTATAAAAACGATTTCTGAAAATTTTACAGTAATTAAATTCTATTTTGCCTAAGACAAAGCTAATTTTTTTAATTTATTTGTTTACAATACATATGCGGACTTCTGTGCTCAATACAAAGAGTGGCTTTGTCAAAGAAAAGAACAGATGAAGTCCAAGCATAAGAGATTCGATGTTCGGCACTTCAATGTTCGACAGAATGACGATATTGCTGGAATAAGAAGGCCCCTAATCATTAATTTAGTTAAATATTTATGACATTTAAAAAATAAGTTTTCGGAAAACAAATTGGTCAGCCGTGGTGGCTCAGGGGATAGGTCGTTTGCTTCCAATGAAGTAAACCGGGTTTGAATCCCGGTTGGTCGATACAAAATCCGCACCCAACTCGCACCGACCACAGTGGTGATGTAAAATATTATCAGTGCTAGACGGATCATGGGTTAGTGTCCCCTTGCTAGCCATGAGAGGTTTTCGTGGTTTTCTTCTCCATGTAACGCAAATTCAGGTTAGTTCCATCAAAGAGTTTCTCAATGAAGGCAATAATTGATCAAGGGGTTTCCGTGTCTTCTGGATTGGGTTCAAAATTACATGGCTATGGAGTTGAATGGTAGTCGTAAACCCAAAGTTAGGTCGCCTGTTTAATGACTGCTATGAAACAAACTAGTCAAATTTCATCATAGGTTGTGACGAAAACTGATTAAACATTGCTTCGTGAAGGTTTTGAAAAGGTTTTACAAATGTTTCAAAAGTTTACATTTCATGATTTTTTTTCTTTTTACAATCTAAACATAGCCTTTTATTATATTTAATGCTCTCTATGCATTTTGTTTGCATTTATCCATATTCTACTAGTTCGTTTCTAACTCTGCAAAAATAAAAAATAAACATTTTTTACATTTTGCACTCCGAGTAATTTAATATGCTGTTTGAATTAATGAAAACACTAAATACTTTGAACTAAATAGTTATTCATTTTCATATTGTTCCTTAAACTCATAAAATAATGTGGTAACTAATTATTAAGATATGAAAGTTTCAAGTTTCAGAGCGGAGTTTTTGGAGACAACCAAATAGGTGCAAGTGGAGTTCAAAAAGTTAATTTAAAGAAAGAGCAAATTAAACCCAAAACTGGTTTTTCAAAGACAAGCACTTCTTTGTGCTTTATTACCCTTTATATTGAGTTAACTAACTTAAATTTTTCATAAAATAAAGTAAATACTTAATTCAAGTAAAACTAAGGCATTAACAAAATATTTTTGATACTAATGTTTACTTTATAAGCAATTCGAACTCCTTAGCAAAAAAAAAAACTTCCATCGCAAAGAATCAAAATATCTAATTCCAATATCATAAAGCAAAATCAAGCTGGCCAATTGATGCAGTCTAGCAAAATACTGTCTTTCCATTGTTTCCTCTAATGACAATTTAAGAAATTTCCTTTAATCCATCTGTCAAAGTTTAGCAATCGAACTTGATATCCTAAGCAAACTCAACCATTTAATTATATTTTTTATTAAAATAAAACAGGAAAAAGCTTAATACTCCAACAAAGCAAATAAAAACGATCCCAATGAAAACGGGGATATCCACCGATTTCAATCCCAGGGGAATATAGTAGAGCAAATCAACTATCAGACGACAACCTACTCTAACGGATTGAAACCGTAAAGGGAAAATGCGGAGTTTTGCGGGTCCTCAATGCCCCAGGCCCATAGGAGATTGGTGTTCAAAAACCTTAGGTTAATCGGAACCAGACACGTGACTAGGGTCAACATGCCGGAGGAAATGAAATTATTAAGAGTCCGGATGACACAGCGACATGTATACAATGACGCAATGAAGGCAAGTCACCCTGAAGCAAACTAAGCTACCGGAAATGATACGGAAAAGCCCTGGTAAAGAAAAATGTCTAGATGTATTGCAGAAACTCAGCTTCGTTTTATGCTTATAGAATAGAGATGTAAGCATATATTTTATGATACTCTATCAGTTTCTAGATAAATTGCATGACTTCTAGACTGAATAGTAATGATAAAGTAAATAATAGTTTTGTCTAAGAAACTTGTATTAAACATTACATTTACGGTGAACATGTATACAGCATAGCTGTCAAGTCTTTCTGATATTCTGGAAGATTTGATTCTTATATTTAAAATAGCAGAAAATTTATGCTTATTTTTTAAATTTTGTATTTTTGCCTTCAATTTAGAATAATTTTAATGGCCATTGCACAAAAATAATTATAACTTACGTAAAAATCATGTGATGATTTGTAAGTACCACTTTAATCAAAATAATTATAATATGGATGTTGAAAAGGCCATAAGCGGTCTTAGGCATCACCTCCTACATTAGAAAGCCTTCACACGGTTTTTGACCTTTTCGGGACGGGCGAGTCATAATGTGTTCCTACGGAGTCAGAATCAGGATAGTGAAATAAAAAATGTGGTAGCTTAAGTTTGGGCATAGTTAATGTGACAGACTTAACCCTATAACGGGCCCTTTATTTCTAGTAAAGGTAAATTAAAGTATTTTTGGAAATGAAATTGCTTTAAGAACAGTAATTGATATAAAAAAAAACTCACTTAGTTTATAAAAATGCCATTATTTTGGTGGTAAATATATTTAACATGACCTATTAGGAACTTACTGACTTTCATTTTTCTTTATTTATAAAATAAATTCCTTAAATGCTACAAACTTCAAAAGGAATTACTTATTTTATAAGTTTTATGCTTTTTTTAAAAGTGACAAATGGTTACCAATTTTATTCAAACTCACTTCAAGAAAGCTGAAGTTATTGAAAAATGGAAACCTAAATTAAAAGTGGTGAAACGTGGTGGTAAGTATACTTACCACGGCCTTCAAAAGGGTTAATTTTGCTTTCACTTTAAATACAACAGTGTTAAAAGTGTAACTATAAATTTTTTAATTAGAACTAAATAGTGGTGAATTCAATAAAGCAAACAATTATTACCCCGCCCACAAATAACCTGCTATAAAAATAGTTTGGTTACCAGTTTTACCCAGATTATCGACACCCTGAAAGTGCATGCCTCGCTCTTCTCGAAGAGGTTAAGAAATAGCCTGCTAATTTTGCTTTCACTTTAAATACAACACATCCAATCCAACAGTGTTAAAAGTGTAACTATAAATTTTTTAATTAGAACTAAATAGTGGTGAATTCAATAAAGCAAGCAATTATTACCCCGCCCACAAATAACCTGCTATAAAAATAGTTTGGCTACCAGTTTTACCCTGATTATCGACACCCTGAAAGTGCATGCCTCGCCCGTCTCGAAGAGGTTAAGAAATAGCCTGCTAATTTTGCTTTCACTTTAAATACAACACATCCAATCCAACAGTGTTAAAAGTGTAACTATAAATTTTTTAATTAGAACTAAATAGTGGTGAATTCAATAAAGCAAACAATTATTACCCAGCCCACAAATAACCTGCTATAAAAATAGTTTGGCTACCAGTTTTACCCTGATTATCGACACCCTGAGAGTGCATGACTCGCCCGTCCCGAAGAGGTTAAGAAATAGCCTACACAGACTATTTAAAAAGTGAACCAGTTGTGCGCATGAACCCAATTTCTGTTTCAAAAGTAATTAAGAGAAATTTATTATATATATTTAAGAATTGAATCTGTAGTGGTTGACAAATAAATAAGACAAACCAATCATATTCATAAATTAAAATAATTTTTGGACATATACTTGCAACCGATTTCTTATTTTTACTAGATTTTCTGTTAAATGGCTCTTTCGTCAACTGGTTTACCTTCATAGTGGTCTGATCGGACTAACTATAAGAAACCGTGTAGAGGCTTTCAGTTGTAGGAGGCGTTGCCTTAGGGGCTCAAATATATATTTATTACTATGATGATTTGTTTTATCCGTGATAAAATATAAAAGTTGATCTTCCTACAATAGAAATTCAAGTGTCATTCCACTTCCTCTTTGTAAAATTATTCCTAAAAAACGGTAAAGATGATAAATCATAATAGTGGTAGTAAATTTATGTTAGTACCAGTAGAAATTCCCAATTTTTAAGATACCACTTTAAAGTTAAGAGATATATCTTTTAAACCTTGTATTTATAAATTCAATTTTATACGATTTATTATTTATTTCCACTCAGATGAATTAGTTGGAGCCCCTAGCGGGGCTGATGCTAAGATAACCAACACATATGAGTATGAGTTCAATTTTATAATGATTTTGACCCATAGGATATTTAGATAATTAGATGACTTACATGAAAATAATCCTAACTTACATGACAATCATATAATGATTTGTAAATGCCACTTTAGTGAAAATAATTAAAAGTTGGATGGGAAAAAGGCCATAAACAGCCTCAGGGGCTCAAATGAATATTAATCATGATGATGATTTGTTTAGGCTGTGACAAAATACGAATAAAAGATTTAAAAAAGAACCAATATTTTAGACGAGGTGAAAAGAATGAAAGGAATTGTGGCCATTCTCTGCACTTTCTAAGTGGAGATATTTGCTTTATCTTAATATTTTTTCCAAGTTATTTAAGTAGTTATTTAAAACCAAAAAGTTAAAGCAAAATCTCTTAACTATTTTGTAGTTTATGCTATTTTATAAAACAAGCATGACACCATTTATCCTACCATCGCTTAAAGGGTTAAAAAGCAGTAAGTTAAAAATATTTTTTTTAAATTTATTTAGATTGGTTGTTCCATAATTGCAGACCTTAATACATATTTTTATAATGCTTTTCAAAAAACAGTAAAAACAGTATGCCAATTTGGCGAGACAAATTAATATTTAATAGGGAAAGAATAAAAATTACATCAAAATTTATCCAATCACAAATGAGGTTGGCGGGAGGAAGATCATCAAAACCAGTTTGATTACCTGATGAAACTTGGAGGTATTAATAGCATTCACTTTTCTGCTCCTCTCTGTTTCGCTAGTCAAACAAACAGGTGTTGCTGTTTTTAATTCTACCTTCCTCAGTAATAATTCGTTAAATTTCAATATCATTTTATTTTTCCTTGTTTAAATTTTGAGACTCTCTTTCTTAAGGATATTTCATTACCTGATTTTTCCTTGTGATAGCAAAAGTAATGAGTTGATATTTTGATAGATTATAATGAAGAATATTTCACCCATTTTTACGTTCAAACAGGTGGGTACTTTATTTACGTCACACTAGAACTGCACGATGGGTTGTTGGCGACTGTCTGGATCAAGTATTGGGACAAATTAGCAGTTGTGGTAGATTTTTTGATGCAACTAACCTGCATTTGCGTTATATGGAGAGGAAAACCACGAAAACCTCCCACGCTAAGCAAGGAGATTCTAACTCATGATTTGTCTACCACTGAAGATATTTTACGTCAGCACTGTGGTTGGTGCGAGCCAGAAGCATTATTTGTATCTACCAGCTATCGCTGAGATTCGAACCTAGGTCGCCTCATTGGGAGGCAAGCACTCAATCCTCTGAGTCACCACGCCTCGGGCAGTGTGATTGCTAGATAAGGAGTCCCATAAACAATTGTGTGAGACCTGAAAATGTAACAGCAAAATTTAGGGACATGTGGGCCGAGTGGTCTCGTCGAAACGCTCTGTAGTGTGGAAGTAGCGGGTTCATATCTGCCGCAATCCTGAACGTATTTTTGTGATGGCCTTCTCTAATTCGTGCTATCTGTTCTACTTTACAAGGGCTTAGTATGAGCCCTTGTAATGAGCACACCAGCCTGCATAAACAATAAATAAAGTAAAGACAAAGTTTTACAAAAATCAAGCATACGCTTACTGATTAGCGTTTTCGGGTTAGCCATTGATGTTATATTAAATTTAAAAATTAAATAATTGTATTATAACTTCGCATCGTTTTGAAAAATGTAACGGCGAAAATGAAAATGGCGGAATCTTCAACCGGCAAATAATAATTTCACACTTGCGCAGTGTAAATCTAGTTAAGTGGAGGGAAGAAACTAACCAAACGGAAAGAGTTGCAAAATCTCTCTAAATAATTTAATTTATTTTCAGCATTTGTTTATTTATTTTTATTTGAAAGAAAACAATCATATCTCTCTGTACTGAAATTGTAACATAAAAATTATTAGAATCCGAAATCATGCAAAAGTGGTAAATTTTCAAGATAAAGTTATTAACTATTGAAAATATCCACTCTATTAATGTGTGAAAATGGAGAAAATCCTACCATTCCTTCCTGTAGAAACGTTTCGTATCAATAGAAAAAGGTGCAAGTTAGCACCAACGACAGGAAAAGAACTACACTTAGTCAACGCCTCCTATAACTGAAAGCCTCCGCATGGTTTCTTACAGGTAGTCCGATTAGACCACTATGAATGTAAACTAATTTACGAAAGAGTCATTTACTAGTATATCGAGTAAAAATAAGAAAGTGATAACAAATATACGTCTAAATTTATTTATTTTTTTAATTTATGAATATAAATGGTCTGCTTTATTTTCTTGTCTACCACCAAAGATTAAATTCTCAAATATATATGCCAACTTTCTCTCGATTACTTTTGAAATAGCAAGCTGCTCAATTTATTTTTGATTCCTTTTTAGTTATTCAAGCAACTCCATTGCCTGCTTACCTCATTGCTCAGCCAAAACTGTTCAAAAATTCCAGATGAATGGGATAGGGGCCGCTTCGCGGCCCAGGTGCCCAATAAAATCTAAACACTAGGACTAGGACTTTTGAAATAGGGCTGAAGCTTGGATAACTTGATCCTTGGTCATGGGTGTCTAGGTACACTGGTTTTAAAATTTCTGATGCCGATAACTGATGCTGGTCATGCTCTACTGATGTCCTCTTCTCCCTTGCGATGTCGGTCATGCTGAATTGATGCTGATTATCCTGAACGTTGCAAGGTGAGTGATACAGATTTTGATCTCGTCAGGTTCCTGAGTCGGGAGAGACAATGTTGACAACTGACCATTTTGATGTCCGGATTTTGAGCCCGCCATTTTGTTCTTTCAAGTCATGGCGTATCATAAAACAGCTCGTGGTGGAAAATTCTCACTCTCTGGTCGTAATTCACCGTCGCATTTCAAAGAATCCACTTCATTAGAAGAAATCATTGCTACTTGTGGGATTTCAAAAAGATATTTTCCATCAGTTGAACTTGAACATATTGACGATCTTGTAGAGTTTTACACTCAGTTTGATACAGAGGAGTTGATTCGTTTAGATAAATTATTTAGCAAACTGCTAATTCAAATAAGATCAAGTTACCATGGAGACTACGAATACTCATACTTCCTGAAACTGACAAATGCAGCTTATCACGTCAGATGGAAGAGGAAAATTCAAGCAGAAGAAAACAAGGAGATGAATAAAAAATCCATTCAAGTCGAATCAATAATGACTGAAACTAATCCAAGCACTGGCGACATAACCATGGAAAATAAAGATGAAAACCTGAATACAACACCAAATACAGAAACTGACACGGACATCAATATTAACAATAATACAGAACCACCAGCAAAGAAAAGAAAAAAGAAGAAGAAAAAGCAAAATGCAGTCAAAACAATTGTAGATAACTCTACACTCATGTCTACAAACAGCTGTCCTTCTTCTAGCCAACATAACTCAACACATGACGTCACTATCTTGCCGACAACAAAACCTAAGGAGGATACCGACAAAGTACGGGATCCGCCCAGCAAACCTGAAATAACACCGCAAGCTAGATTTATTAAGGTTTTGGTCCGTGGCCTGCCTGTGGACTTTGATACAGATGCCATCAATACAGAATTACAGAAAAACAATATTGAAACCTTTAAAATTGTGCAGTTTAAGAAAAGAATGGGAGAGGCCTGTCGGCTCCTTCCACTTTTTCTCATAATCCTAACATCAACGGCGAATCACCAAAGAATATTCGAAGTCAACAACATACAGCAGATCCCGATCAAAATCGAACGATTTCGAGGAGGTCGAGGACCTATACAATGTTACAACTGCCAAAATTATGGACATACGCAAAGCCACTGCAATGCACCTGCAAGGTGTGTAAAATGTGCTGGAAACCACAGGTCACATGAATGCAACAAAGACAAAACAACACCTCCAAAATGCTGTAATTGTTACAAAAGCCACACAGTCAACTATACTGGGTGCGAGACCCGCCCCAGCAGAATGAGCCCTCAAGCAACATCAAATTCGACGAATAAACTTGCTCACCGATTAGTGTCATTAATCAAAGAGTTTCAGGAATTGCTCAAAAATGAAGAAGTGCTCCGCCTTCTGCGGGGGATCATCGGGGAAACATCTCAATACCAGTGAGTTCTATTTTTATTTTCGAAACTCTAAAGTTACATTCACCGAACTTTTCACTGCAGACTTTAACTTACGTTAAATTGAATTACATTAAAATTTATTTTCTGATAATATAGCCAATTTATGCATACATATTTATTAACTTATGCACGTTAAATTCTTTTGCAAATTCTATTGTATTTAAAGAGCAATATTTCTCTGATAAAATATATTTACTGCATTTTCTCCAAATATGTTATTTTATCATGTATCAAGGTATGATTTATCTATATTCATCAATTATGTCTTTCATTTTTCAAAAATCAATTATTGTACATATCAAATCATGTTTTATCTTTATTTTTAATTTAAGTCTACCATCAATATTTCTAGTGTTGTGTAAAAACGCCAATTTGTCATATTGAATTTTTTCATTGTTTTATTATTTCACAAGCAAACGGCTTGATTTTTTACTGCTACCACAAATCATTATGACATGCTAGATTGTGCCACTAAGGCTTAGCAAAATTTATGTAGAATCTTCATGATTTTGAATCCCGATTTTCTGTATATATGCATGCTATCATCAATTTTTAATGCTCAGTTCCAAATTTCTACTACAATTAATGTAAATACCACAGATTAAGCTCGTATTTCATGTATATCAATCTAATCATGGCTGTATTCATTTTTCAATGGCAACTAATGTAAATAATGTAATGTTTGTAGATACTTCTAATCATGGTTACTTTATTATAATGTTACCACATTGTTACATAATTCAAAATGTTTTATTCACTGTATATAATTTTCATGATGAATGGGGTAGGGGCCGCTGCGCGGCCTAGGCACCCAGTTTTGTTTAAATAAAGACAAAGACTTTTGAAATAAAATTTGGTTTCATGCTCACCACTGGTTCGCTTTTTGAATAGTTTGCTCAGACTACTTATAAAAACCGTGTGGAGGCTTAGTACACATGCACATTAATGCTGTTAATACGTTGAATGCCCCGCTAATTTTACATGGGTTGCCCGTCTGTCCAAACGGTAAATAACTGCAAACTAAATTTGCAAATATTAGACAGATTTTGATAGTTTTTTAAAAAGGTTTAGCAGGACACATCTGAATGGTAGAATGGTAGAAATCATATAAATCTCGGTGCGCTGCCGCGAAGCGGCATTAACCGATTCATCTGTATTACTTAATCGATGATGAGGAGTAGTGAGGTGGAATGGAGATGGGAGGAAGAGGGGGTGCTTAGCACCAAAAATCGAGAGTGTATTTCGTGTGCTAGGGCAACATCATATTCCTAAGGAAAAAGGCAGTGATTTGACTAAATTTAGTGTTGTCGTCAATTAATTCAATATCTAAGAGTGAGTTACAATTGCTGGTGGTACAGGTTTTTGCTTCATCGTAGAAATTTTTAGGACACATCTGAAAAAATTGGTAACCTACGAATTGTTTAGAAATAGTGGAGGGTGAAAATCTACTAAATTGAATTTATTAAACCAAGAATCACAATTAATAAACTACCACTATAAAATATTTATTCACTATCGGGAGCAAGTTGGCATCTCTGTGTATATAAATAAAACTATTTTTGTGTGTTCTATATTGCATTAATTTCTTCAAACCATTTTACTAACAATAATAATATAAAAATATAAAAAATTTACTCGAATTATGTGTTTCTAATAATCTTGGCTTCGCCCGTCACCGGTGACCCCCGTGTCACTATGAAGGTAAACCAATTCTAGTCCTAGTGTTTAGATTTTACTGGGCACCTGGGCCGCGAAGCCGCCCCTATCCCATTCATCTGGAATTTTTGAACAGTTTTGGTTGAGCAATGAGGTAAGCAGGCAATGGAGTTGCTTTTATGAATGTTTCAAGCTCTTTGCTTATTACACAAATGTTATTACATTATGAAATTGAGCAGCTTGCTCTAAACTGTGTTTGTTTGATTTTGGAGTTGTTCAGAATTGTATCAGCATGAGTAAACGTTATTTTCAGAAAGGTTGATGAAATTANTGCGACGGTGAATTACGACCAGAGAGTGAGACCTTTCCACCACGAGCTGTTTTATGATACGGCATGACTTGAAAAAACAAAATGGCGGGCTCAAAATCCAGACATCAAAATGGCCAGTTGTCAGTATTGTCTCTCCCGACTCAGGAACCTGACGAGATCAAAATCTGTATCACTCACCTCGTAACGTTCAGGATAATCAGCATCAATTCAGCATAACCGGCATCGCAAGGGAGAAGAGAACGTCAGTAGAGCATGATCAGCATCAGTTATCGGCAGCGTTTTCGCATGGCATCATTTCGAAAAATTTGAAAGCCAAGTGGTAGCAAATATATGTCTAAAAATTTGTTTTATTTATGAATATAATTGGTTTGTTTAATTTACTTGTCAACCACTACAGATTCAATTCTCAAACATATATGATGGATTTCTTTCATGTACTTTTAAAATAGAATTTGATTTAATTCGCACAAGTGGTTCGTTTTTTAAATAATCTGAGCAGACTATTTATAAGAAACCGTGTGGAGGCTTTCTGATGTAGGATGTGCTGAAACAAACTCAGTGCCGGTCACAGGTGACCCCCATGGCATTCAACGTGTTAATGGCTCAATTGCAATCTTTACACGAGTTTCACGAGCCATTTACCTAATACAGAGATGCCAACTTGCTCCGGACAGCAAATATATATTTTAAAGTGGTAGTTTATCAATTGTGATTCTTGGTTTAATAAATTCAATTTAGTAGATTTTTATCCACCACTATTTCTAAATAATTAGTAAGCTTATATAATTCACATCTTTGTGATACTAATGTTTTGGTATACCTTATAATAAGCTAGTTGAAATAGTCAAATATTTGCCAAATTTACCTTGTAGTTATTTACCGTTTATTTAATTATTTCGGCGTGTCCGGAGCAGTTGGCATCTCTGCTAATATTTATAGCTCCAAGCATAATAATTTCAATTACGCTCTCAAGAAAAAAGAAAAGTCAAAATCCCTTCTTGAAAGTCAACCATTATCCCTTTGTTTATTATGATTCACTGACATAAAAAAAGTGGCAGATTTGACTCTTAATGGCTCAATTGCTATCCCTTCTGAACCTTCACTACCCCTGACATTTAATAACAGCAAACATAAAAACTTTAATTATTCTTTCAAGACAAGAAAAAAAACTTAAAAACCACTCTTAAAGCCAACCATTCTTCCCTGGTTTATTATGATTAAATATCTGACTTTTTTGAAATTCTATTTCTTAGGAACTATTACAGATTTTGATAAATTTTATATTTTATCATGAAAAATTTTATTATTTTAAATGAGGCAAAAAATTTTATACCTTACAATTCAAATTTTTTTTGGACATTTATTAAATAAAATAATTAAAAATAATGAATATTTACTAAAAGCTATTTTTTGCGTGGAATTATCTTTGGATAAACAAGTAAATTTCCCGAGATAAAGTGCAATACGCAAAAAGTAAAATTAACATTAATGGTTCCAAGCTTTGGAGTGCTTTCCTGACCAAACTATTGGAGCCATATTTCCCATATTGCGGCTATCCCCTAAATTTTGGGGGTCAGAAATCCGAATCCGTCAAGAAAAAAAAATGAAAATGAAAAAAATTAGTGTTTATTCAGAGAAGGAAAGAACGTTTTTGTGTCTGATTTCGCAACTTAAGATATCACTTGCACTTATTAATATTGCTATTTGAATATTTGAGGTCACCCCCTAGAGTCCTTAAGATTGAGTCCTAGAACGTGAAGATTCAACCATTAAATCAAAAGTAATTCAGAGTAGTACCTTTTATTTCTACCTTATTTTTATTTTCGATAAAAGTAAAGGCCCGTTATTACTAAGACTTATTAACAGTTATTGTTCCTGAAAGAAAATAACAATGTACTTAAATTAACCCTGTATTTAAATTAAAATTGTTAATATATCTTGATAGCCAAGGTTTTTTCACACCTACCAAAAACGAGCTAGATATGAAATGGCTTTACTACAATTTTTTTTTTCTTTCTCCGGATTACAAGCAACCCTAAATAGTGGCATTCAAGTAATTATATTTGGAGAATGTTATCAGGCACCTCTCAATAATTTAAACATACATATCAGAAAGTTATCAGTCAGCTCAGTTATCAGCCAGCATTTCTAATGGAGTTCAATAAAAGCAGAATCGAAAGTAAGGTGATTAAAAAAATGATGGGAAAAGGGTCGCAAACGGCCTTAGGCAACTTTAACCCTTTCGCGCCGACTGTCACAAATACGCGCCAGCAACCGTATCAATCAGGGTAAAAAGATAAAACTGGTAATCAAAGTATTTATTTATCAGTTTATTTGTGGGCGGAGTTATAATTGTTTGATTTATTTAATTCTCCATTACTTTGTTCAAAATAAAACTATTTAGTTATACTTTGAATTAGCATTGATTATATATATGATTAAACTAACAATAATTAAAGTAAAAGCAATGTAAATCAGTCAAATTAGAAACGACTACATTTAAGTTACCGTTTTTTTATTTAATTACAACTTGATTCTGATTTTGTACGAATGCTTTTCTGAAACATCCGTCCCCAAGGGGTTAATGATGATAAAATGATTGAAAAAGTTTTACTCCATCATGCTAGTACAATCATGGGACTTATGCTTTATGTTTAATGCAATTAAAGTGTCAGTAATTTAGAAGCATAGTAATCTAATCGAGAATTTAATTCTAAATGAAAGTTGTAGTAGAATTCTTAATACTTATTCTGACAAATCTAGACATTTACCAACTCTACTAGTGGGACAACCAACCCATTTGTGCTTGTCGTACTAATTTTGGAAAGCTTTCTTCAAACATTTTGCAAGGGAGCAGCATTTGTCAAAACTATTTAAAATTATACATTACTTTGAATGTTTGTTCTTATCCATAGATGGCAGCACGTTTTTATATATCCATAGATGGCAGCACGTTTTTATATATCCATAGATGGCAGCAACAGTGAAACTGATGTTTGATTACAGAAGAAGTGTTGATTTTTCTGATAAACGATGGCGATAGCAAAACTTAAGATATTGTATTTATTTTTATTACCAATCATTTTATAATGTTATTTATAAGACGAAGTATCTATTTTTTCCTTTTTTTCATGAATTTTACTTTCTGATTGTGTAAGAAGTAAATATTTTTTAACGAATTTGTGCAATGATTATTAAAACTGCCCAAGATATGAGTAATTAAAGTAGTTCTTTTATGCTGCTCATGCTCTTGAAAAATGAAAAGAAAATTTTTCTTAATTTTGCAGTGAATCACATTTGGCAACTAATGAAGAAAATCCAATTTGAATATCTTAAAAATTTAAAAAGTTTTAAACAAGTTTCTAAGTAGTTTTCGTTCTTCTTAAAAGAATGCTCAAAGCAATAAAGGGTTTTAAACATATTTCATTTTGTTCTATTAAACAAGATTTACTAGAAATGAAACGGCATTGTAGGAAATAAAAGTATCCCCATAAAAGCCTGTTTTCTTTCCTTATTAAATCATACGTTGTGTATGAACGTTTATTGTAAGGTATTATCATTTGTTATTAAATTCTGTCTTATGATACAAAATAATATTTGTAGAAAAAAAACTTTTTATTTTGAGCTTTCTTTTAAAAAGTACGAAAACTACTTTGAAAATAGCTTAAAACTTTTTAAATTTCTAAGATACTTAAATCGGACTTTTTCCATCAGTTGTCAAATACGATTCACCACAAAATTGTATGAATGTGTAATATAATTTAAAGATTTCATTAAAATTTGCTGTTTTACATTCTATGGCTTTATCGAAAAAATCTGCGTTCACTCTGCATACACAATGTGATAGAGTTGGTATTTTGAGGTCTGCATGTATACTGGTATTCCGGACTAACCATCTGGCACAGGTTATTTTTCAAAGGATCTTGTTTTGGCATTGATTAAATTTCTTCAGTATGTTGAGGTATTGTTGTCCAGGCAGGCGAGGCATAGGTGAGTATTGGGCGTATCATTGCTGTATATAGTAGCTTCTTTAGTTTAAGTGATATATTCTGAATATATATTAATGGTTGCATGGCTATTATTGCTGCATTTGTTTTATCTCTTGTGCTTTTGATATGATCATTCCAGTGGAGTTTGCTATTGATTATAAGGCCAAGATAATTTGCTTTTTTAACTATTGGTATTGGTATATCGAACATTTTTGGTTGAAGTTGTGGAACTATATTAAAGCTTCTTTTTTGTATGATTAATATTTGCGATTTTCCAGCGTCGACTGCACTTTTCCATTTTAAGCACCAGTTTTCTATTTCGTATATATACTCCTGTAGTTTTTAAATAGCAAGATTTTGGTTTCTGGATTTAATAATAATGCCGATGTCATCTGCGTAATGGGCTGTTATGCTGTTATAATCGGCTTTATTTATTGAAAAATCTTAAGTATATAATATGTATGAAATCGGTCCCAGAATGCTGCCCTGAGGTACTCCGGCTGTGATGTTTCTTTTTGTAGATTTTTTGTTTTTGATGGTGCTTGCATCAGAAAGGTTCTGGCTTCGAATCCCGGGCAAGGTATGTATGTTTCTTTCTCTCTATCTGTGTTCTATGTCCTTTCTTCTCTGTGTGTGAATGTGACCCACCTTATAAACGGGTAGTGGTAGTGCGACGCGGGCTACGCTGCTCCACCACCTTGGCTTCGCTACAGGTGCCCACTGTTACTTAGTGGGCACCTGTAGCGAAAAGAGAGTTAGCAGTTCTGGCATTTTCGGTGGCCAATGGAAAATAGTTCCAAGTGACCGCCATTAAAAAAATATATTTTTGATGGTGACTGAAAATGTTCTATTAGAAAGATAGCAGGATAGGAATTTGATTATGCCGGGTGGAAAGTTTAGCTGAATGAGCTGATATATTGTGCCAGTGTGCCATACTTTATCAAATGCTTTGGATATGTCAATCATCATGAAGGCTATTGTTTCTTTATTTATCTGCCAGTATAATCTATTATTCGGAGTAACTGTTTGGTGGTATCTAGTTTTTGTCAGAATTCATATTGCTCGTCGGGGAGGGCTGTAAGTAGTGGTTTTATTATGTTGTAGATGATTTTTTCGTATATTTTTGCAAGTATGTAAAGTAGACTGATTGGGCAATAACTCTCAGGGCAGCTTGGGTTCTTGTTTTTCTTGAGAAATAGAATGAATCATTTTTCCAGATTTGTGGGTAGTAATTATGAGCAAGGCAGGTATTAAGAATATGTGGGATTTTGCAGATGTAGTTGTTTGGTAATAGTTTAATCATTTTACTCTTTATCCCGTCCTCTCCTGGAGCTTTATTGTTTTTCAGTTTTTGTATGATGCTGCTAACTTCTTGATTATTGGTTGAATTTATTGTTTCTGGGATGAGGTGTTCANCATAAATACCTCTTTCGTTACAAGTGTCAGAAAAACAACCTGGTACACCTTAAAAATCACCTTATCAGTCTGGTTCATAAGAAGTTAATTTAAAACAACCTCAAAATGAGCTTAGGTATAAATAAAATGACTTCTTGCACTTCAATAAATACCTCACTCTCTTTATTTGAAATAAGGTAAATTTTTTTATACCTCATAAATACCTTTTTTGTTATAAGTATAAAAAAAAACAACCTGTATACCTTGAAAATCACCTCGTGCACCTCAATTACAATCTTTATGAGGTATAATTTTTGTGTTTGTTTTCTCAGCAACCTCAAATACACCTTAAAACAACCTCGATATCTCTAAAATACCTCAAAACAACCTCAAATATACCTTACATTTTCGTAAGGACAGCGCTGGCTTCAGATAGGCTAAACTTGACCTAAATAACAGTTGCAAACTCACAGCAGTTATGAAAAAGCATCCTTTTATATTATGACATAGCCATCGAAAAACAGCCTTAAAGGGAAAAAAAATTTCTAGTTATACTTCTCGTTCTTTGCAATTTCCTTTTCACTATTTTCTTTGGTAAGCAAGTAAATGACAAAAGATTAAATTTTGCAAATTCCGCTGCCAACAAATTATGAATAACAAATTGTCAGCTTTAATTGCGTAACAGCTATTGCAAACATCAGTAAGTCGTAATTAAGCTGCGGTTTTTCTCTCCGTATTAGTGATAAATACATGAAAAAGAAATGAGCTAGCTCTGTTTATTCAAATTATTCATTTCAACGCTTCTAAAAAATGTTTCCCTGTAATTTATTGCCAAGAAAACAACGACAGTTCATTCATAACCGAATTAATGCCCAAATGATGTTAGAGTTTTTTCCGTTCACTGTATTTCAACATTTATTTCACTTTCCGGGAAAAAGAAAATCCTGAAGGATAGAAAGTTCCTTTATGAAGTATATTCTCTTAATTAATACATACATAGATTCTTTGAATGAAACATTCAATTTCATCTTGAATGACTTTTAATCAAATAAACTGATGAATATTTCGAAATTCGCTTTATTCTGTTTCGTTTCAGAAATATTGTAGCTTGTCTTTTTTTCAAACTAGATAAATGAATATTTTACTCATTGTATTTTAATAAATTGCTGAATTTTAAGAACTTTTTTTCTAAAAAAAGATAGATAGCATAGGCTGTTTTGCTACGAACGTTTTAGTTACGATATGATCTCATGTTCTTCACCCTTTGACGCGTAATTTTCATTAAACATATTTTTCATACTTTTTTCAATATTTTGTATTAATTTAATGAAAATTATTATTCTTAGCATTTTAATAGTTTATAGTTATGAAATACAGCATGAAACATCGGTATCTTTTTCTGCGTTTAAGGTAAAATCTTCCAAACAATATTTTTTTTAAAATTCGTACTTATTTGCAGTTATTTAGATCTAAGAGAAACAGTTATTTATCACTGAAATTTCCTTAATTTAAAAAATCACTTATTGATAAATTTTTTAAAATGCATGAAAATTTTTAAATTACTTTATTTGGATTTTATAATTTAGTACAAATATATTCAGATAATCTAACAGATTTTTTCAGTAACTATTAAACTGCTTTTTGCAACAAAAAATTCCAATATATATTTTTTCTTATAATTAGAGAGTTAGAAAAAAATATATATAAAACGGACAACAGTGTCCCATCTGAGTCAAAGAGTTATAGTTCTAAAAAATAGAGAATGCCTTGAAGTCTTTATACATGTATCAGTAAATATTTCTTCCTTTTCTTTTATTATATATTATCATTATGTATTATTATATATTATCATATATTTACATAAAAATTTATTTTCATTTTTTATAACATCTTAATGTGATACTTAAATCCCATTTATGCTAAGCTGACGCCGAAAAATGACGTTTTTTAATTGTTATTATTTTAATTGTTATTTTTAATTATTATTATTTTCATTACTATTACTTTCACTATTACTATTTTTATTATTATTTTATTATTATTATTTTGATTATTATTATTATTAAAAGTCTTAAAACTCTCATTAAGTCAGTCCTGATGTATGGCTTTTAAACTTATTTTTTTACTAAAAATAGTGAATACAAAATTGAGGATTTCGAAGGAAAGGTTTATAAAAGTATCCTTGGTGGTAATGAAAGTGATATTTGGCTAAGGCGTTTCAATTCAGAGATTTATAAAATTTTACAGAGTCTGATCTTTTGAAAAATATTAAAATAAAAATTGATTTTGGTCTCTCATTTTGCTAGAATGCTGGGGGAAAAAAAACATAAAATAAAAAGATTTTTGTCGCAAAGCACTTCACAAGCAAAGGCGATGGTCAAAACTACGATAGCTTGACCCGGATAGATTTTAGATTTCAGCTTGCTTAGAGTGCGAGCTGAAATATGGGCAGGTCTAGAAATAAGCTGTCGTGGAGGATTCGGCAGCAGAAGACCTTAGTCTAACCTTGGCTATAATCAGGGGTCGAAGCCTCTATTAAAATGAAGGGAGTGTTACGAGATCAGTCCTAATGTATAGTATTTAAACTTTGTTCTTAACTAAAAATAAAGAATATAAAATTGAAATTTTCGATGGAAAGGTTTTTAGAGGATGGTAAAGAAAATTACGCAAAGACGTTTCAATTTAGAAATTTATAAAATTTTATAGTTTGATCTTTTTAAAAGTATTGGAAAAAAATTTATTTGGACATCTCTTTTTTTGAGAATGGGAAAAAAATCCATTAACCCCTTGGGGACGGGTGATTCAGAAAAGCATTCGACAGTGGGCCAGAAGACCTTGAATTTTGGCCAAAAGTCAAAAATTAAATTTCAACTAAAACATGTTTAGTCAGCTTTAATATCGCCCAAATTAAGTATTCATAATCATTCCAAACATTTTAGTTTACTTTTTGGACCGACGAGAGTGCAATGTAGTGAAAAATATGTTTAAAAATTTTTTTTTNATTCTAATAATACTTAAAGTAAAAAATAGAAAAATAAGCAAAATAGCTGCGCCTCTTTAGTCAACTTTTCCATCATAGAATGCAATCAAAATAATTTGTAAAGATTACTTTTCTAGAGTAGGAAGTATAAATTAAGATATGGAAATTTTTATAATTAAAAACAATTTTTTCTAAAAAATCTTAAAAATATGTGTAATTCTACAAGACATATTGCAAAGCTAATAGTAAGTTTCATACAAGTATACATTTTATACATTTTAACCAACTTTACTTCTTTGAATTTACCATTCATTATACTAAGAAAAAAAGTAATAACTTTGATAAAACATTAATTGCTTTTATAAAAAAAATTTTAAAGCATCAAAAATGTTACTTGTTTTTTTTTTGTTTTCTTTGATTTATTATCTATCTCAACACCTTTTAACACTTTTTTTTTTCTTCTCATTTTTAAAATCATCTTTTATACTTAGTTGCCTTATACTGGTGTGTTATCCCCTTGCATGATCTTATTTTTCTATGGTTTATTTACTATGGATTTAATTTTGTAGTTGCCGCCAACCCACTTATAGTGGTGAGTTATTGTGTAACTTATTTGCTTGTATCATTGCCTATTTGTTGTAGTTTGCTTGTATCATAGCCTATTATGTTGTGAAAGTTGATCTTTCTTAAATTGTGAATTTAAAAATTACGCCGTATGCCCTATTAAGGGCAGGTCGGTTATTTTATTTTTATTTTAAAGCATTAAAAAGTAAAGAAAAATCTGTTCGTATCATTGTTGCAAAGATTTTAAAAAAAATTATTATATAATATCATATAGATTTTATTGTGTAATGTAATTTTCAATTCAAAACAATACTGAGCTCAATATCATACAAGGTCCATTATTACCTTATGTTGAGAAAATGTATGAAATTGTATTTTTTAATTTTTATTTATCAAGAACTATTCGATGGATTTTTTTTTTTTTTGATTTTTTTTTTTTTTTTTTTTGCAAAACATTTCACTAGGCAGAAAAGACGAAGATCAAAACTACGATGGCTTAAAGCTGATAGATTTTAAATTTCAACGTTCTTTGAGTGTGAGCAGAAATATGCTGTTTTGGATGAATTAGCAACAGATGACCTTATCCTAACGTAGGCTGTTATTAGGGATTGAAGCTTCTAAAATTAAAATAGTGGTAGAGAGTTAGGACATCTTTCCTCTATTTTTTATGAAACGAGATATTTTAGCAACCACTTTATGTTAATAATGTAAGTACTATTATCTAGTTCTAAATATGATGGAGGTGTTATTTTTAAACTAAAGTGAAAGGTAATAGCTAAGTACTTTGTTATCTTTAATTTGAATTAAAACTTTTGTTTGATAGTTTAAAGTTTCGTTTTTTAATTTTTTATAGAAGGCTTTGATTCCTTCTGTTATGCAAAATATGATGAGAATTCTTAGACGGGAAATGGACATGCAGGGTGTTCTATAAACACCCCCCCCCCTAACTTCGAAAATGGATAAACAAAATAGGCAGATTTGTAATCGCAAATAAATGAAAACATTTATTTGTGACCTAAGCGAGGATTTATTATCATTCGTTAGAAATAATTAATTAAGTGAGGAAGAAATAAGTATACTATTGAAACTTGTTGAATAACTAGTGAGAAAAGCGGGTTTAAAAACATTTAAATCATTTTGGTTTTCTGATGAAACTTAGCAATTCTAAATAGTTGAATTTAAGTAATTATTTGATACTTGTCACCTCCTCTCTCTTTTCTGGGGCAATTCAACAGGTTTTAATGTGTTAAGTCCCGCCTTCATCCCTCGTGTATTGTAAATTTCTATACCATTTTTGTTTTTGCTTTTTTTGCTAAATTATTTTTCGCAATCACTAAAACATATTTTTACTTTATTTTTGAGTAGGATTCTAAAAATATGTATTAAGAATAATCATAAACTTTTATAATGATAACTGTATTTATAAGAGCCAGCCTATTTTTTTCCCCATTCTCCTTACTACATTATCATAAAATTATTTAAAATATTCTTTACTCATCAATGGCTGTTGAGAAATCAATAGCATGAACGCAAAATAAGTGTTTTATGATGAAATAAAAATAACCTTTATCAATGTAATTACTTTTCATTCAAATTGAAATTCAAGTATTTAAATGAAATAATTATATCTCATTCATTTTTCAAGGAAATTCAAAATTCATTAGACTATACACGGTAAATGAATTTATTTTCTTGGCTACCCATTTAAACAAGAACTTCCTCTCCTTCGTAAATGGCAATTTCCTTTACCCAGGCGACAAAGTAATAATCAATAGCACAAAAACCTAAGAAATTCACTTTTTTTGCAAAACTCTTTTCTCCGTCTAATACTACAGACAATTGGGGTTACAAAGGCGAAATAGTTTCCTCTTCTTTTACTTGTTTAATCAACGTTGCAGGGACCATGTCCAAAGGCTTCTGTATGCAGAGGAGGAAGATAGAATAGGAAAAAAAGAGGGTGGATTGGCACAGCTCTACATAATTAAAAACTTAATTAACAATGCGGTAGCTTAAAGAACTCCTACTCCAGAACTCCAACTCATTTTGTGCCTTGTGAATCCCCAACTAGAAAAGACTTCATTCTTATAAACACATCTGAGCGCAATTAAAGTAGTAATTAAAAAACACCGGAACGCTTTAGGAACCTATCCTTAATGACTCACAGGAAAAATTGTTAGAAGTCCCATTTCTTTTTAGGAGAAATTTTCTTCTTTTTTTTCATCTTCCTGAATCCCTAAATCGTTTTTTTTTTTTTTTTAATTTCTCATTTTCATTTTTTTTTCTTATCTTTTCAGCTTGTTTGAATCCTCATTTTTGCTTCTAGCTGTTTTCATTTAGACCATCTTGGGCTTCTAATAAAATGCTTGGTATGCTGTAATTTTTTTTCTCGTTTTAGCCTCATTTAGAATTTAAAAAAAAGAAGAAAAAATTAAAAAGAGAGAAAGGAAAATTTTCATCACTGTTGTGTGAACGAATAGGCCACTGGTGATCCGCTTTTTTGGATGCTTTTTTGGAAAAATAAAAATAAATTAGGAGAAATCTCTTTTTTAAGCTATTTCACTGTATTTCACTTTTTTTTCATTCCATATCCTTCTTAACTGTTGTCTTTCAGTGGTTTCTAAACATCAATTCGCCCACTTTCCCGTTGGTTTTTTTTTAAAAAATGCCATCGTACTGGACCTAGTCTTTCCTATTTTTTTTAAAAAAAGGAGAAGAGAAAAGGAAGAGAAGAAAAAAAAGTTAAGGTGGAAAAAGAAGAAAAAGAAAAATTGAAAGAGGACGGAAACTAGAGGAAGCGAAAATGAGTTAAAACAAACATTCAGTTTCTTTTTCTCTCAACACTGAGTGGTTTTGTTTCCTGCCTTATGTCAACTTTAAGTACACGTTGGTATTGCTTAAAATTCTTGACAAACTTTTTCCTCCTTTTGACCAAGCAAAGATTAGAATTCTGGACGAGTAGGTGCTCTCTGGAAGGCCACTTTAAATGTAGTTAAGAGAAACAGATCAAACTAATAAAAAATGAGATAAAATGCTAGGTGGATACGAATTACTTTCACGACTTAATTTTTTATTGCCTTTTTCTCAATTTGTTTTAGTCTTTAGTTGTATGTTTATTAATGCAAAATCGTATACGCGTTTAAAATTAATAACAGAGCATAGCTAACTGTAAATATTTGTGAATTATTTTGTTGCCGTTCTTCTGATTGAGACAATTAATAGTATTTTTTCGGAGGATTATATTTAAATTGTTTTAAATAAGTCAATCCGTAAGAAAACATATGTTTAGTGAGCTTTATATTTTGGATAAATGCGCTTTGAAGATGAGTTAGAAGCCGGAGATGCTCGTTTGAAGAAAGTGTTCTAGCTCAAAATACGCGTGTAAGAAAACAAACATAACCAGAAATGCGTGCTTGAAATAATAGATCTAGCTCAAAATGCGAGTTTAAGAAAACAAACACATCCAGAAATGCTCGTTTGAAGTTATAGATCTATCTCGAAATGCGTATCTTAGGAAACAAACATAGCCAGAAATACACATTTTAATTAGTAGATCTACACCAAAGAGCCATTACATTAAGACCACCTTCCATCTATAACAATGGGCTCGCCCAGGTTTTCACGGTTTCACGCCCAGGAACAATGTTTTCATGGGGCACATTAGGACCCATAATCCTCATAGAACAATCCCTGACGTCTGTAAGCTACTTGAACATATTTGCAGACCAGGTTCACCCAACAGTGCAACAGTTTTTCCTGCGGGGGATGGTGTTTACCAACAGGATAATGCACCATGTCATAAGGGTCGAATCGTCATGGATTGGTTCGAGGAACATTCCAGTGACTTTCAAGTCATGTCTTGGCCCCCAAATTCACCTGACCTTAATCCAATAGAGCATTTGTGGTCCTACTTGGAAAACCAAATTCGTGCTGCCACGCTACCCCCTCGCAATGTGAGGGAATTGCAGGACCAGTTGGTGAGCGCTTGGTACCAGATACCTCAGACTACCTATCAGCACCTTGTGGAATCAATGCCACGGCGGGTGCTAGCAGTTTTGAGGGCTAAATGTGGTCCTACATGTTATTAGCAGGGTGGTCTTAATGTAATGGCTCTTCGGTGTAGCTCATAATGCGCGTTTAAGGAAACAAAAATAACTAGAAATTTAAGTTTGAAATAATGGATCCAGCTCAAAATGATTGTTTAAGAAAGCAATCATAACCAGAAAAGCACGCTTGAAACAATGTATCTAGCTCAAAAAGCGCGTTAAAGAAAATGGGCATAGCTTGATGTTCGTGTTTAAAAAAATAAATAAACTTATACCAAAATACATTTTTAAGAAAATTGACTTAGCTTAGAAGGAGTTCTGAAAAAATAATTTCTGTACAAAATGTGAATTTAAGAAGGTGAACATCGCATTTTCAGTGTTATACTCAAAAAAAAATCTAAAAGAAACTATGGACCTTAAATTTTTGTATTAAATATGTATCAGAGAGATTGAGGTAAGACCGGGTAACTCGATTGTGACGAAATTAGTTCTGAGTACCACTTTCAACACTTTTAACACATTTCTAGCGGTTTGTAACATTTTTAGAATTACAGTTGCCGGACTAATATCCTGCTCCGGAAAGGGTTAACTGAAAAAAAATTTAAATTCTTTGTAGATAATTCTTATATCTTTTATTTATAATAGCTTTCATTTTATAGATAACGAAGCTTACCTATAAAATATTGCTATCAGATAAGTTAAAATAATTTTAATTTCTTTTCATTATAGTTAAAGCATTTAAACAAATTTTCAAGAGAGTCATAAACGAAAGTCAATTAAGAAAGATTTTTAATTAAAAAAAATTTAAAAAAAAAACATTTAAAATTTCTTTTATAGTAACATTTTGGTTATATCACTTTTAAGACACAATTATTAAAAAAAAATTTAAAAAAAAACATTTAAAATTTCTTTTATAGTAACATTTTGGTTATATCAGTTTTAACACTTTTAACACATTTCCGTAACATTTTTAGAATTAGAGTTGCCAGATAAATATCCTGCTCTGGAAAGGGTTACTGAAAAAAAAATTTAAATTCCTTTTAGATAATTCTTATATCTTTTATTTATAATATCTTTTAATTATAATATCTTTTAATTATAATATCTTTTAGTTATAATATCTTTTATTTTATAGATAACGAAGCTTACTTATAAAATATTGCTATCAGATATGTAACATAATTTTAATTTTTTTTTCATTATAATTAAAACACTTAAACAAAACGTCAAAAGAGTTATAAACGAAAGTCAATAACACGAGATTGTTTAATAAGGCACAATTATTTAAAAGAAATTACGAAAACATTCAAAAAAATTTTAATTGTAACATTTTGTTCATATCACTTTTACCATAGACTTTCATCCAAGTAGCATTCTCACTTAAATGATTATCTAACAACCTCTATATTCATCTTAACAATTACATTAGTTTAAACCTATGAAAAATCTTTAACAGCGAAGAATTCCTCGTATTTCGGTCGAAACGTATTTGAAAAACATTCTTATCAGATTAGTTTAGACAGCTTGATTCTGAGAGAGATATCTTCGAATTTGTTCTGTGTTTAACATGTTGATTCACCAAACGAGGCATTCCAATGTATTTGAACAACTAGCTACTTGCCTCTATACCGTAATTAGTTAGAGGAAGTATCCAACATTTAAAGACCTGAACGGAAAGGAGTTGGGACGAGTTCTCTAATCTACTTAGCTATAGCCCCTTGTTCTAGTCAATAGCCCGAAGGTGATAGTGCTATGTTACTCCGCCGCCTCAACAATGGACTTGTAACAATACCAGCAACGTACACAATTCAGCCCTAGGGATTCCTACCAGAGAAGACACCATTAAGATATTGACCCTGTATTGAAGCTTCGCTAACGTCAGCTGTTTACTTAGTACCCTTGTGTACAGAATTTGTTATCCATCACAAAGAGCGCTGCCGGGTGGACGAAGCTGGAGACTGTTTCAGTTCTAAATGATTCCATTTTGGTGTAGAGAATGCGTGACTTGGAGAAAAGACTAGGAATTTTCAAATTTTGAGGAGTAGAAAATGGAATATAAGTTTTACCAGTTCCATTGGTTTCTAATATTAGTTTGCATGCCATGCAGAAAAAAGAATTTCAAGAGTATAATTAGGATTCCTATGGGGATTTAGGAATCCTAAAATAATTTATTATAGACTGGAAGTTAAAATTCGTAATATATTGCAATGAAATTCGTGTTACAGAGATGCCAACTTGCTCCGGACAGCTCATAAATATTTTTGAGTGTAATGCTTTAATGTATGATTCTTGGTTTACTAAATCCCAAGGGCTGAAAATGCATAAACGATATGCAGGGTTTTTACTGCTGCTAAATAAATCAAAGGCTCATGTGATACGCCTTTAAAAAAGTTGTCGAAATAAAGCCGAAAATCTGTACATTTTTATAATAATCTCCTACCGGTTCTTAAAAATATTTTGTGAAATCAGGAGCAGTTGGCATACATGGTATTATAATGTGTCAATTTATGCTAATATTTATTTATGTCAACTTATGTATATATATGTCAAATTATGTTTATATTTATATATGTCAGTATATATTAATGTCTATATTTGTCAACTTAGATTCGATGAATCAGATATTCTTTCAATTGTTATAATTACTCAAGCAAAGTGCTTGTTTTCCTATATTAGCTACCACATCGACTGCTAAATTCAAAATGTATTTACTTTAAATTTTTTGTAAATTTCTCGACGTGTGGTATAAAGGTCGCGACGCGGCCCAGTTTCCCAATTTCTGTAAATAAAGTAAGTAAGTAAAGTAAAGTAAATAAGGTATTATAATGTAGAATCTAAAGTAACAAAAAATACAGATAAAACATATGACTAACCTTTTGCACTCCAAGAGTGCCTATCAGGCAACACTGCGTTATGACTTTTAAAGGACTTTTGTGTTATGACCAATACACGAAACCACTATAGGAGTTTTGTGTTACTAAGGACTTTTCTGTTAGACCACTGTGTTATGACTTTTAAAGTTTCAGGCATCATTGTGACTATGCCTTTTAATTTACCTACCACTCTAAGTGTATAAATTTTTCCATCTTAATATTTAATGACCTCTTTACTTAGAGTTACCCAGACATTATAATGTAAATGCGGAAACTATGAGTTTTGTCGTGTAAACTTTTTGTGGTGGCATTTGTTTTTTTGACCATTGCAAGAGCTTCGAATGTAAAGGGTTCCGGTGCAGTGTTCCCAGCCTCGCATCATTTAATCCAAAAATATTAAAAACCATTAGCAATGTAAAACTATTAGCTTCTAAAAATTCCCCAATTTTTTAGGCAAAAAAAGGGTAATGTATGACTTTTCAATAAGAATACACTGTCTGAGGTTGCTAAATCATGTAATTTATTATGATCATCACAGATATTATATATATATATAATTTCGTACACCATGTTGTCAAAGATGTGTGAAACCTTGCATTGTCATGATGGAACCCAATTCCGTTGAGATCCCTCATATTGCCTCGACCTTACATCATGGAATTATCATTTATTTTGAAGTTTACGAAACTTTTTAAATGATTAAAATTTCAGCAATAACAATGACCTCAAATCGCACTTGGTTAGTAGCTGATTAGAACTAGAAATTCCTAGATCACGGAATCATGATGTTACCTGAAAAATGTCAAAAGATAATTGTACAAAATGGAACATATTTGACAAATTACAATTTTTTTGTATAGAAAAAAATGAGTTTATAATACACTAAGAAAACCGAAATTACTTTCTGGACAGCCCTTGATTAGTATTTAAACTTTCTTGGCATCTATATCAAATAATTCTATTATTATTCATTATTTTCTTTAAATAAAAGTGGTATTTAATAATAGAAATTTTTGATTTTTCAGCACAACGCAATTTTCTGGGCAGTCTTTTATAAAACAGTTCAGTTTTTTTACCCATACAAAATGTTTTTTTTATTCCCCCTCTACAAGGAATGCGTCCGGGGTAAGTACCCTCTGACTTTATTTAATAAAGGGACTTTTTCTGTCACTTTAAAAAGGAGCATGTACTCCAGTGTACAGAATTTTTTAATAAATTATTATCAAAAATATAGTAGATTTGGTATCTATTTTTACTTTTTGGGAATAGAAGTGCGGTATTTAAATACAATCACTTACAGGTATCTCTGAATCATTAAAATTTATAAAACTAATAGAAAATTCATACGTTAAAATTAGTAAAATTTACCTTTTTTAAGAGGCTACGCTAACAATTAAACATGCAACAACGTATCATTCTAATACGAATATATTTTCTTTAACATTTTCTTCGCCTGTCACTCGATATTGCGTCACAAAATTCTTCTCTACATCTTATATCAACAAAACGGATCAAGTCAAAGCTTATTATCATCCAATTATTTTTGCAGAAAATATGTTTCCTCATAACAAAAACATGTTATTTATTAAAATAAACCTATTGTAAATTTAAAAACTAAATTTGTTGCTAATATAAGAAAATTCAACTTTGGTTTTATCTTTATAGATTTTCACACATCAATGATAGATTTAATATTACCACCTGCAGTCAGCAGGTAGCGCCATCACCTCCTACATCAGAAAGCCTCCACACGGTTTCTTATAAGTAGTCTGCTCAGATTATTTAANTTGTCTTTGATGAGCTCAAAATCAAAATTTTTAAAGTAATTGCACGTATGACAAGAGATATTTTAAAAGTACTTGAGAGAAATGTATCATATATATCTGAGAATTGAATCTGTAGTGGTTGGCAAGTAAATAAAACAAACCAAATATATTCATAAATTAAACAAATTTTTAGACATATATTTGTTACCACTTACTAATTTTTAATAGTTATCATATTAAATGGTTCTTTCACTACTTGATTTACCTTCATAGTGGTCTGATCGGACTACCTACAAAACACCGTGTGGAGGCTTTCAGTTATAGGAGGCGTTGGTAGCGCACGTGTTAAAAAAATACTTTCACGCAGAATATTTGAAGGCCCGTCGGAAATAAATTGTTCTACCTTAGAAACTGTCTGATTTAGCCCTTTGCTTACGGCTGGTATAACAGGTGGACCAGAATGGTGAGCTACATCATACTAAGCCCCGAAAGCAAAGGGTTAACTAAGATATTCATTGTTTAGTTGTGTACAATGTATCATTCTCGAGTCGCAAAAGTTGGGAAGTGCAGTAGGAGCTTATTTGAAACAGCAGGTTAAGTGACAGCCATCTTTGTTCACAAATTAAAAGTCGCACGGTTTTTAAATTTCTTGTGAACATTTGACTGGAACACTCGACTCAATCATCGAATAGGACTAAAATCTCGTATTTTCACCTAGACCTCTAAAGGCGACCCGGGTTCGAATCCCAGCTGTGGCTGGTCGATAAGAACTCTGCACCCACCTTGCACCGACCACTGTGCTGGTATAAAATATCCTCAGTGGCAGACGGATCATGGGATAGAGTTCCCTTCCCATCAGGCTAACAGTGGGAGGTTTTCCTCTCCATGTAACGCAAATGCGGGTTAGTTCCATCAAAAAGTCCTCCACGAAGGTAAATTTCTCTCTATACGTGATCAAGGAGTTCTCTTGTCTTCTGAATTGGGTTCAAAATTTCAAGGCTACGGAGTTGAAGTTTAGTAGCCGTAAACCTAAAATTATGTCGGCTATTCAACGGCCGTAATAAAATAAAATATATCATTTACGATAGGTCATAGATTTACTACTTTTTTTATAAATAATTTTTTTCATATAAGAAGTCAGATTACCTAGTTTTACCTCACTAATGGGGTGGACACAGGGTACGCATGATAAATGGGAAATTTAGAAATTCTAGAACTTCAGTAAAAAGGCAGCAGAAATTTCGATTTTATATGACAATTTAAGAATATTATGCATGTGATTTACATGAGCAGTCAAGACTGTACTTAAAGGTTGGGGGGAGAAAGAGAAGAACAATTATCCAGAAACCCGGAGGGCGGATGTCTCGAGCAAAATTCTTTACAAAAAATGTAGTGCTTATTAATATTTTTTCAAAATAAAATATCAGAAATTTTTTTTATATCTATACAAAATCTAACTTATTCCATGAAATTGATTAATTTTTTTGCATGGTCATTATGCACTTTGTAACTTATTCTATGAAGCTCAAGTATCATCATCTGTACATACAACTGCGCATTATACACATCTGTCATGTATTTTGCACATCTGCAAATATCATGCAATATCACCAGTGTATAAGGCTGCTTTTCGAAGGTTCTGTAGTAGCATGAAATAATGTTTTTTTTTCTTGCAAATAATATGCTATTTTCATAACTGATCTGAGTTTGCAGGAGTTACTCATAACTGTTAGATCAAGTTTAGCCTATCTTCAACCAGCTCCCTCCATGTTTATTCTGAAAATGGCGCAAAACGTCAATATGGAGAAAAGAAACATTTTTGAGAAAATGAAAAAGTTTTTGGGTCTAATTTTTTAATGTTTAAAAACTAACTCCAACGCTGCATTATCTGGGCTCACAAAAATTTGCAAAAAAAATAGGAATTAGGCATTGATTTTGATAAGTTTCATCTAAGTGGGAAATATCGCCAAATTGGTTACTTTTAAAAAAGTATGATAACTTTTAAAATATTTAGGTTATTTGTCAGCTCTAGAGCCCAGATAATTCTTTACGGCAGGATAGCATATACCAGGGATGGCGAACCAGTGGCACGCGTGCCACTTATGACACGCGACACAATATTTTGGGCACGCCACCGATCACAAAGTTTACTATGAAGCATAATAACAATTCAATTAAAATTCACGAGAAAAAGAACAATTAATGCCAAAAAAGCAATTAATAACCATAAAAAAACAAGCNAAGGCATTGATTTTGATAATTTTCATCTAAGTGGAAAATATCTCCAAATTGGTTTTTAAAAAAGTATGATAACTTTTAAAATATTTAGGTTATTTGTCAGTTCTAGAGCCCAGATAATTCTTTACGGCAGGATAGCATATACAGTAAAGAATTATAGATTTGCTTCAAGTGTAAGGCACTTAAATTGTGGCTTTTCATTTTAAATTGGCGAAAGAGCTTCTTAAAATCATATTAAAGTTCCGCTAGCCACCATCACCACTTACTTGTAATTCCGTTCGCATTCCACGCCACATTGTCATACCTCATCGAATGTGTTTCAAGATGCCGACCGACCTGTGTAGGGGGCAAGGAACTGTCCTTGCATCAGAAAGGTTCTGGGTTCGAATCCCGGGCAAGGCATGGATGTTCTTTCTTTCTCTGTACTATATGTCCTCACTGTGGGAGAGATGTTGGCCCACCTAATATGGTGACCCTGAAAGAGAGGTCAACAGAATCGCCCTGTAAATGCCTGAATTGACGGATGTTAACACAGGTGGGCATTGGGGAAAAAAAATATTTCAAGATAAATGAGAAAAAGGCCGCTTGGAGGCCTTAGGCTTAAAGCTAAAATCAGAAGAGAAAAAAGTTTTGTTCCTAAGTTGTGATAAAATTTGTGTTTGGTGTATAAATACCTTTTTTAGCTCACTACCTCCGGGAAAAAAGTTTTCCGAAAATCTCACATGTAAAGGGCATTATTGCAAGATTTCTATTGGTCTTAAAAACCTTAAAAAGTGGTAACAATAAGAAGACGAATCTCGATCACTTAATACATTTGTGACTACCACTATATGCTATTTTTCAATTAAAATTTATCTGCATAAAACCTTTGCCGCACAAGATCTCTAAATATTAAAGTGGTATCTTAAAAATAGAAATTCTTATTATTCTTATTCGCATAGGAAATTCTTCTTTAACCCTTTCGCGCCGACTGTCACAAATACGTGCCAGCATAAAACCGTATCAATCAGGGTAAAAAGATAAAACTGGTAATCAAAGTAATTCTTTTGCAATTTATTTGTGGGCAGAGTTATAATTGTTTGATTTATTTAATTCACCATTACTTTGTTCAAAATAAAACTATTTAGTTATACTTTGAATTAACATTGATTATATATATGATTAAGTTAACAATAATTAAAGTAAAAACAAAGTAAGTCTGTCAAAATAGCAACGACTACATTTAAGTTACCGTTTTTTATTTAATTACAACTTGATTCTGATTTTGTACGAATGCTTTTCTGAATCACCCGTCCCCAAGGGGTTAAGGTTCGTGGGAACCATGAATTAGAAAGTAATGCTTAGTAAAATAATTTATTTCATGAAAATCTCATGTTACAGAAACTACTTTACTACTACTATGTAAAATACGTGGCAACGACCGTATAAGTTAAAGGATATTTATTTCAAAATAAAAATTGTACTAACATACATAGAACTAACAGATATTAGAGTTAAAATGAAAGTAAAATAACATAGCTGTCATGTCTTATGAACATTTCATTCAATTTTATTTTCGTACTTAAAGTGGTATCAAAATAAATTTATGCTTTATTTTCATATTTTGAATTAATAAATATTAAATATTCATCACTGTTTACTTTTTCTAGGGGAGAAAATAAAACAGTTGTACATATCTGCTATTACTTTTAAATAAATCTTAGCACTCATGCATGATAGTTTTCCCGAAAACAAGCTGTATAAGAAAATTATTTTGCTACCAAATTTTACTCTTTTCCGACTTTTAGCTCTGACCACAACTTAAATATTCAACAGAATGTCAAAGGTTGAACTTATTAATGTTCTACTCATCCACAATTCTTCGTTAAATGTCTTAATAAATTCAATTAATCAGTTAAGAGTATATCAAGTGATCAAGTGAAGACTATATCAAGTGAGAAACTTTTCATCGAAAATTCTCTTTCACCTACATAAGTTATTAAAAATTTCAAGTATAGTAAAAGTGAGTTCAGACAAACCTAGAGTAAGTCAGGAAGTTTCAAATACTGAAAATATATTTTCAAAATATCAAAATGAAAATAAATTATGAAATAATACTTAGGATTACGCAGTAGTTCTCTTACAATAATTTATTTGCATTTTGATATTTTCAATTTCTTCTTTCAGCAATTAAAACTTCATGGATTACTCCAGGTTTGCCTAGGTCTGTATTTTGTTATTTAAAACTTTATTCTTTAAAACTATGTAAAAATTTACTTACGTTGCGATTCAAATTTTTTTATTAAATAAAATTTTAAAAAATAGATATTTACTAAAAATTATTTTCAGCATGGAATTACCTTTGAATAAACGAATTTTATAATTGTGTGGAAAAAGTTTTCAATTCGCGTAGAAAGTTCTCGAAGTTTGGAACTGCAAGTTGTTGCGAAGTTGTGCTGCAAATAGCACAATTAACATTTAAGGGGTCCAAATTTTGGACCGCTCTCTTGACCAAACTACTAGGACCATATTTCCCAGATTGCTGCCACCCCCTATAATTTGGGGGTCAGAAATCCGAATCCGTCCAAAAATATTTATGTTTAATCAGAAAAAGTATGTTTTGTGTCTTTTTTTGCAACTTAAAATATCGTCTGCAGTAAATAATTAGCATATTTAAGGTCGCCGCTTCGAAACATTGAGTTCTAGAATGTGAAGATCCGATCATTAGATCAAAAGTTATTTAGGTCGGTCCGTTTATTTATTTATTTATTTCATTTATTTATTTATTTATTTATTTATTTTCTTTTTGAGGAAATGCACATTCAACAAAATGTAGTTACTGTGCTAAAAATTATTCCGGCTATTCTTAATAAAAAAAATATATCAAGCCTGAAGTTGTTTATGTTGCATGGTTAGTTAATGCTAATTAATGAGTTAAATGTAAGACAATTTACTCATTTGCCAAGCATTTATTTATTCATTTATTTATTTAGAATATCGATGCCGACCGATTATACGTACACTTGACCGTGTTGGGTAACTATAGGTTAAAATTTGGAGCCAATATAGACTGAGTGGTAAAATTCATTTTTCTAATCAAATAAGGCGAAAATATGAAGACAAAAAAATACATATAAATGACATATTATTTTTCTCGTGTAGTTTGACTATTTGTATGTTTTTTTTTCTTCTTTTTTTTATTGCTCGAAAGGCTTATTGAATTTTGGAAACACAATTTGCTCATGGAAATTTTATTTTTATGACATAAATAAGTACTACAGGTGTTAAAATGGTGCCTCACCTTCTGCATTTAACATATAAGTTTTTCCAAATATGGCTGACAGTGAACTTTTAATTAAAGCAGTAACTGTTAAAAAAAAAAGGAGTAAAGGAGTAAATGTTAGAAATAAAAATTTTGAAAAGTGATTGAAAATGGAATGATACCCTGACACATAAGAAAATAGTTAAAAATATGCAACACTGAACTTTATTTTAATGAAATTGCATAGCGAAACAATTTTTTGGACATAGACATTATCAGTGTATTAAACGTAGTATTTTCAAGAGAGTTATTTAATAAAATGGTGCCATACATTTTGAATTTGCACTAGTGGCATAACAAGAAATCCTTTATTCTGGGTTTTTTCTGATTCTGAAAAGACACCCTTTCTCACTAAGCGAATTTTTTTTCTAAACGAAAATATACAACACTGAACTTTATTTTAATGAAATTGTACTGCGAAAAATTTTTTTGGTCCTGAATATTATTGGTGAAGTAAACGCAGTATTTTCAAAAGAGTTATTCATTAAACCTAATTAATCCCTATGCCATACATTTTAAATTTACGCTAGTGGCATAACAAGAAATCCTTTATTCTGTGTTTCATCTCATTCTAAAAAGGCATCTTTTTTTTTTCCCTAAAAGAATTGATAAATAATATTAAACATATGATTTTGATAGATTTTTTAAGAAATAACTATTTTTTAGAGAGTTTGTAATACCTACTTGAATTTTTAATCACATGTTTAATTTGTAGACATATATGAAATGAATCATTTTTTCATCTACAAATAATTTAATTCGAATTCAAAAGGTTATTTTTTTTTTAAAAAAATTTACGTAATTTCTGAATTAGGAAGAAATATTTTTTTAAAAAATATATGAATTATAATTATTTATTAAATGTGAATTTTATTTCCGTCGAAATATATCTTATTTAATTATAGCATTTAAAACTTTTTTACTCTATATTGTGAAATAAGAAAAATATAAACTTCCTGCACCTGAATATTTTAAACATTGTACCTTCATATTCGATGCTGACCCAAGTATAAAGTTACAAATGTTAAATGGAAAATTGTCATAATATAAATGGGCCATACAATTTGAGAATGAAGCAAATGGAATGGGAAAAACAAAAAAGTGACGTTTTTAGAATTCTTTTACAAAAATGGCTTATTAAGTGGGAAATGTTTTTTCTCTTTATAATCTTGTGGATCCTTTATTCATCTTGGATCCAAAGGCATGTAATCCCTTGCATTTTGATTTAAAAACATATAAATTTAAAAATATATGAATTTAAAAATATTTGGTTTATTGATATTACTTTAGATAAAAAGAAAATAACTTCATTTTTAAAGTTTAGATGGCAGCACTATTTTAATGAGTTATTTGCGATGATAAATATGTAATTTTGTTCAATTAGACTTACATAATTATTTTGTTAAGGATTTATAGCTTTAACTTTTCATTTGAAAATAAAAATTATTAACTATCAAATCTCCTTCAAAAATCAATGTTATCTAATTTATCATTTAGTTTTCATTTTGTTTCACTTCTCATTTCACCTACTAGATGACAGCACTATACATTTAATCAGCATCGGCAAAATTTAAAACTTAATAGGTATCTATTCTAAAATTACTTCAAAAGAGAGGAAATGTACTGTTAAATCGTAAAAAACAACAGGACTGCTAAACTTAAAATGAATTTTTCTAGTTATATTATGCTATTTATTGCGAAGAGTTATTAAAAAAATATTCCCTGAATGGGTATTTCATACTCAAAATGTCAAACGAAAATATTTAAAAAAAAAATTTACGCATTGAATTATCTTTACTTTTTCTTTTTTGCGAGAAGATAATTTTTTTAAAACTTATTCACATTTTTTGACATGAATGTGAACACTTAGATATAATAATTAAGATATATTCTTAAAAGGCTCAGAAATTCAAACTTTGAATATATTTTAGTCAAATGACAATCAAAGCGTGGAATCAATTAAACAGTGTTTGAAGCTACTACAAAACGCCAATTACTCTTGTTCTATTTTTATAAACAAATACTTCGCTAAAAATATCAAAAATATCAACTATTTAGAGATCTTAATATTATGTTAGCTCCAATTCTACAATTAAAATATCAGTATCTAGCGTTCTTCGAAAAGAACGGGGTTTGTTGTTTTTTTTTCAAAACTATGAAGGAAAAAAGATTTACAAGTAAATATGTACTAATTTTTATTATTCAAGTACTAATTTCAGTACTAATTTTATTATTCAAGTACTAATTTTTAGGAACAAGACAGATCTATTATGTTATATTAATATAAATATTTATAATTGAATCTGTAGTGGATACCCAGTGTTTTACATAAAACTTAAGTGGTAAGTAAAAAGATTAAATATCCATTTACTATCACTTTTTCTCAGGTGTATCTCACATTCAAATGACTTTTTGCCGTCGGCCAATAATTAGTTAACGCGTTGAATGCCACGCTAATTTTATATGGCTTGCCCGTCTGGCAACTTAATTTGCAAATATTAAACAGATTTTGCTGTTTTTTTTAAAAAGGTTCAGCATGATATATCTGAAAAAAGTGGTGAATTATATAAGCCTACGAATTGTTTAGAAATAGTGGTGGATAAAAATTTACTAAATTGAATTTATTAAACCAAGAATCACAATTAATAAACTACCATTTGAAAATTTTCATTCGCTATCCGGAGCAAGTTGAAATCTTTGTGTATATAAATAAAACTATTTTTGCATGTTCCATATTGCATTAATTTCTTCAAACCATTTTAGTAACGATAATAATATTAAAGAAATTAAAAACATTAAAAATTTACTCGAATTATGCGTTTCGAATAATCTTGGCTTCGCCGGTCATCGGTGACCCCCGTGGCGCTACGAACAAATTCAGTGCTGGTCACCGGTGACCCCCATGGCATTCAACGTCTTAAAGAAAAGTGAAACCTTCCATTAAAATTATATTTCACTCCAATGAAGAAGAAAAAAGGTATTTTTTTTTTTTTTTTTTTTTTTTTTTTTTTTNTTTTTTTTTTTTTTAAATTTTGCGGTTCTTGATTTGTCATTTTTTAAGAAAGTGTAGTACAATTTCTATTTATTTTTCATACCTTATAAAAATAATTGAATATAAAGATGTTACTGCGAGACACAAAAATTAAGTAAAAAAGACTTACAAAATTTTGTTTCAAATTTGAGATAGTTCCCGGTTTTAGCTTACACTGATTATAAAGAGTTGTGTCAAAAGTATACGCATTTTAACTTAATTATTTTGCCACCATTACTTTTTTGTTGACGATGGCTTATCGCTGTCTCGCAACAAGCCCAAGTTTTAAGTGTGGGAAGGAATTATAGTATTTTTTAACTACAATATAATTTTATTTTATTTCATAACCGGCGTTGAACAGCCAATCCTATTCTGAATTCACAATGCTCAACTCCGTAGACTTGTAATTTTGGCCCCCACCCAGAAGTCTAGGGAACTTCTGGATCAAGCAATGGAAGAAATTAGCTTTCGTGGAAAGCTTTTTGTTGCAACTAACCCGCATTTTACTTAAATGGAGAGGAAAACCACGAAAACCTCCCACGATTAATCAGACAGAAAGGCTACCACTGGGGATATTTTACGTCAGCTCTAGTGATCGTTGTGAGAGTGGTGCAGAATTCATATCGACAAGCAGTTGCAGAGATACGAACCTAAGTCCCCTCATTCGGGGGAGAGCGCTCTTTTCCCAGAGCCACCATGACTCTAATATCATCTAATTTTAGTTTACGACCGTCGTTGAACAGCTGACCCAATTTTGATTTAACAATTACCAAAATTTAACTCCGAATATCATTTAACTAAGTAATGCGCTTGTTAGGATGGGTTTTTACGAGTATTCTGGCGAATTTTTGAAACATTCCCAAAAATTGGAGGAAGATTCCAAGCCAATGTTTAATTTTTTTTATTATAGCTTTAAAAGTATCTATCAAAAGCTAGGAGCCGTGATGGCAGAGCGTTCGCCCTCCATTGACGTGAACCGGGTTCGAATTCCAGCGAAGACTGGTCTATACGAATTCCGCATCCGGCTTGCACCGACCACAGTGCTGACGTGAAATATCCTCAGTGGTAGACGGATCATGGGTTGGAATCTCCTTGCCGTCAGGTTAACCGTGGGAGATTCCGGTGGTTTTCCTCTCCATGCAACGCAAATGCGGGTAAACTCCATTAAAAATTCTTCCACGAAGGTTAATTACTCCTAATACTTGATCCAGGAGTTCTGTATTGGGTTTAAAATTAGAAGGCTATGGAGTTGAACATTAGTCGTAACCCCAAAAATTGGGTTGACTGTTCAACGACGGTTGTAAAATAAATTCTAACGCTTTCAAAATTCGTCAGATAGGCGTCAAAACCCCCACAAGATAATTTACCTCGAATTAGAGATTTTATTAGGTGAGTAACCAATATATGAAATGACACTACATCAGATATATCTGTCTAAAACAAGTACTGAGAATTTAATTTTTTCAGATGTTAATCTGTTGAAGGTACGAATTTTTTAAATGTGGCAGCAGCTAAATTTCATGAAAAAATTATTTCTAAATTCCTAAAAAGTAAAGCACATTATTTTTTAAAAAAATATATGATTTTATTAGAAATACCCTTAGTTATAAAGTTATTATTCATTTGTTACGACAGCATCTTTTTAATTACAATTTAAGGAATTTCAGTTTCAATTAGATTTTTTAAGGTTTGTAAGGTCCTATACTAAATGTGGCCATCAATTTTTTAGAGCTTTTTAAACAATGCATTGTTATGCTATTTTAATTTTTTTTTTTTAATCAGTTTTACGACAGAATGGCTCCGACGTAAAATGAAATAAAAATATAGTACCTAAAAGTAAAAACCCAAAGCTAATAAGGGAAATTAATTTTGCTAAAAAATTAAAAGTAAAAAGTTCAATTCTTCGTACTTAAAAATTTAATTACACACAATCTTAATATTTGTAATTTTAAAATAGATAAATTCTTAATCCATAAAATAAATTCTTAATCCATAAAAGGATAAAAACAGGAAATACAATATTTTGACCTAGGTTTAATAGCTCATTAAGCCGCATTTTTACCTCTATGTCATGTTTATGACTACAATAATCAAGCAATATGACCAATCAATATTTGCTAAAGTTTCGTCTTATTCTCTTAATCGAAATAATTCTATTGATATTCTAGTAGGTTTTTCTGAACTAAACATGTGTCGGCGTTTCCAAAACAAAATAAAGATTTTAGTCAGGGAACTAAATGTTTCTAAATTCTATATGGTTTTTAAATTAGTAACTAAACTACAACTTTTATTGTTTCTTCTGCAAAGTGGCCTGAAATTTACGGCTTATAAAGCCAGCTTAAAGAATTTTCAATTTCCAATTCATAAAACACACAGTACAATATCAGTTTACATATACATGTATACTAATATATTTAGTATGATTTATAAAATAGCTATCAAATATCTTTTAAAATACCTCCGTGCATTGCTCTATTTCCATTTTGCATAAATGCTGGTTTATTTATTTAATACTAAATTTCCACCTTTAAGGAGTGTTTGGTATAAACGTTATTTTTTCTTTAAAATTAAAGTTTCTAAAGTGTTAAATCATATGATTTGTGTGCCAGTTTTGATCCTTAGCTTAAAATATTTCTCAACAATAAAAACTAGCTATTCCTTATAGCGCTACTTTTTTAATAACTAAATTTTTATCTACCTGCTATCTTTCATTTCATTGGCACAATTTTATCGAAATAATTTCCGAAAATTCTAACTATATAAATTTTGGGGCATTTTTTGTTAACCCCCGTAAGATTCTTATTAAGACGGTTATTCAGAAAACTTGAAAAAAAAGCAACTTGTAAAACTTTATTAAAAATGTAAAATAACTTAAAATTTTTGACATTTCTTTAAAAATAAGCTTGCGACGTATAGTCTGAAACAGTTTCTACAACCGGATGTCTTCTAAAAGAAAACAGGAAATAGCAAACACCACTGATACAAATCAAAGCAAAAATTGCTACCAATGCTCTTAAAAAGGAACTGAAGCTAAATCGGTCAGACACATGCTCCCCATCAATTCTAGTTGAACGCTTCGGTTCAAATGGCACTTTTATCTTCACAATTGAATCAAGTTCAGACAAGTCTGAGGATACAGATTGATAACTTTCATTGTTTCTTGGCAATGCAGACTCTACCATAACTGTAGACTGCTCCAAATCAACAGTTTGTTCCGATTTGATCACGATGACATTCATTCCTGGAGATATTAGTTCAGTCTCAAATTGCCTAATTGCACGTTTTGAACGACCATTTTGTTCAGAGTCTTGCGTCGTGCCATTTTGGTTCGTTTGAATTGTTGCAGCATCAGATTGAATTACAGAATACGGTGAAACCACGCTTATTTTCTCCAAGAGGAATTCATTCTGTTCATCTGCAGCATACTTGAAAAACAAATCTACGTCTTCGTGTGATCGCCTCTGCCTATCAAATCTCTCAAACGCAGTAAGAGACGCTGGTCTTTTAGACCCTTCTGGTCTCTTTACCAAACCTTTAGTTACTATATCACTGAAATAAAAACCTTTTTTGTGATCAATTGCACCACATTTCCTTTCACATTTGTCTTTGCAAATTTCTGCTCCACAAGTAATATAAAGACGTCTTCTAGCAACTATAGAAAAATTCTTTACAACAGCATACGCAATCATCTTCGAACTACTAAGTGGATTTCTAAAAGCAGTAAAATTCGATACTAAATCAAATTCTGAAGAACATCCGAAAGGACTAGATATTTGATAAAAATTTGTCTTTTGATTAACTGTGCGATCATCGTGTCCAATACAGTTCATTACCACCATGTCCCGATACAGACCTCGATCTTTTACATGATAGACCAGCAGAAGAGCATCTTCAAGGCCCATTGTGTCAACAATGTCTTCTGGTAAAACTGAGAGAGGATTTTCAAATGATATCCACGTATTTAATACTGGTTCACTCCAGATATTCTTATTCAAATCCGTGATGGGACATTTAAGCTCACAAGTAACATTTTGAATATAATCGTAAACCGTCTCCAGCATACGATGATGAAAAACTGCTATAGTATTAAAGCCAATGAGCTTATTGGAAACATTTAATATCTGCATTTTACATGAGTCATGAAGTAGAGTAAGAGTTATTTCCAAAGCAGTTGAGTTTGGATGAAGCCCATAACTAAAAAATAACAGTACTTTTTAGTTCATTATATTAACTTTCAATGATTCAACTTATCAATAATAACTATAATTTTCAATGATTCAACTTATCAAACATTCAGAAAGCAAATTTTTAAAAAAAGAATCTAAGATTGTTTTAGAAGTGACAGAACTCGAGATCAGTTCTTTGGTTGTAGACAATTAAAAAAAAAATTTTCGTACAACATGTAACGAAAGGGTAATTCAGTACAGTTATACAATACAATCTTTACTAGATGACACTCTTCGATTTAATGAGTGAATATATTTGAACCATAAATTAAAATCTTGTGCTGATGCTAAACCTGCTAGCTCATCAATGGTTACAGATGCACGGACACTTATACTCAAATAATCACTAATTACACAATTAAAATACTGCAAGTTTGCAAAGAATGCTTATATTGAATATAAAATACCTACTTAATTATATATCTATCGTATATTATATTTTAAATTTTATTGCGAACTTATAATTTGAAGTTTAAGGCCGTCTCAATAAGCATCCAACTTTAAACGCAAAAATTCTGATTTCTCCTAGCCATTTGTATATAATTTTATATATATAAGATGAAGAGATACAAATTTATAAACCTGTGACTAAACGTATTTTTTGTTCTGCAGCAGTAAGAAGTTTTATAACCAGTTGTTAACGCTATATTGTTTTATTTTATAATGCCTTCAGAAGCTTCGAAGTAGCGTAACTTTGAGCAGTTTTTAAATAATTTATTTAAATAAATGTACTGAAGGACTCAGAAGTACTTTTTCAACTATGATGCGTAATGAAATTGGAATAGGGATAATGAATGTTCTGTTTGATTGTGCTTCAGTAACTTGTAAATTTTTCAGTGGAGTAATAAGTTTTAAAAACTTATTACTTATCTTATTAAACTTATTTGCAAGGATTTAAAGGTTCTTCAGCAATTTTGGAACACAAACTTAAACCTTTTTTGTTGCAATTCTGTAAAGACTAATCATAGTTGAACTTGAGAGCATTCCTTCAAGTACTTTAAAGCTTTCCTAGGTAAAATTAGATTATCGGTATACTTTACGCGATATTTATAAACGAAACTTATTTTAGATGTTATCTATTAAACACGTTAAAGTAGTAGTAAAGACTTGCCTCCTTTGTGTTTCAAGGGCTTCAAGACCGTGATCACATAGCGATCACGCGATTTGTCCTCCACAGTCCACGGTATTACATATAAAACGAGTATCTGAATCTAGCTGTTCAAGATCACTCTGGCGTGATTTCAATACGGAACTCTTATTTTACATCTTGTAGTAGTACAATAAGTACTTTCTAGTACGTACACTCTCGAAGTATGCTGGACTAGGTAAGCACTTATTTCTCATTATGCTGGTCCTAAAGGGGTTAAGGACAAACTGATAGAAACCGAAAAAAATTTAACTCATTAGATTGGCTCTTACATTTTAATAGACTCTTAAACTTATCTTAAAATTCTTTGTATTAAAATATAAGTTAATAAATATAAAGAAGATAAAATCTAAATACACATTTTCTTTTTAAATCTAGTCCAAAAACAAATTCGTCGTTGCAGAAAATTTATTTTGTATATCTGCTAAGTTGCAAAACTGAATATACACCGAAGAGCCATTTCATTATGACCACCCTGCTAATACCGTGTACGACCACCTTTAGCCCTCAAAACTGCTAGCACCCGCCGTGGCATTGATTCCACAAGGTGCTGATAGGTAGTCTGAGGTATCTGGTACCAAGCGCTCACCAACTGGTCCTGCAATTCCCTCACATTGCGAGGGGGTAGCGTGGCAGCACGAATTTGGTTTTCCAAGTAGGACCACAAATGCTCTATTGGATTAAGGTCAGGTGAATTTGGGGGCCAAGACATGACTTGAAAGTCACTGGAATGTTCCTCGAACCAATCCATGACGATTCGACCCTTATGACATGGTGCATTATCCTGTTGGTAAACACCATCCCCCGCAGGAAAAACTGTTGCCATGAATGGGTGAACCTGGTCTGCAACTATGTTCAAGTAGCTTACAAACGTCTGGGATTGTTCTATGAGGATTATGGGTCCTAATGTGCCCCATGAAAACATTGTTCCTGGGCGAGAAACCATGAAAACCTAGGATGGTCCATTGTTATAGATAGAGGATGGTCATAATGTGATGGCTCTTCGGTGTATGCTAGTGACTGAATATATACTAGTTTATAAGATACAGCGCAAGAAATGAATGCGACTTGGCTGCAACAAGCTAAAAGTAGCGAACTGCGATAATACTTACACAAAGTAAGTAAAAATTAAACAATAACTTGGTAATAACCTTTAGCAACTTTAAAAGCTCACCTGCAAGTAGGATCGTAATAATGCTCAGGGACAAAAACTATCCCACTAAAAGGGTATTTAAAAGTCATCTGCACTTTCATTACAGAATTGTCACAACTAACCATAAGCTCAGCATTGTTTTGTCGTAATCTTGCACCCACGGCATTAACCTAAGAAATAAAAAAGTACAAAAATAAATAACTTTTTATGTTCAAATTTGCTACAAAGTGATTAAATAGCAGGGTGTTCATGAACAGGAAAAATTCAAAAAATAGAATTTGAACTTTTTATCTATTCTAATTGCTATTTTTTTTTATTCCTAACACCAAAAACGTATTTGTGAATAAAGGAACTATAAATAACTTAAACTGCTCAGAATAATTCCTAAATTTAAATCCTTTCAATTTCCAACAACCTCATTAAATATTTGCCACAATATTAAATTTTTCTTGGTTGTTACCAACATTGACATTCTTCGTTGAAAAAAAAACTTCCAAAGGGTTCTACTAAAATTATTTTTGAGAAAATATCCAAATTTCTGAACAAATCTGTGTTAATGGAAAAATAAAACAGCGTCAGAATAAGAAATTTATTGATAACTGCGCGTTTCTTAAGCAGAAATTGTGAGATATAACATGAAATAAAGTTTAAATTATGATCCAGAAAAGTTTCGTTTTTATATTGTGTTTAATTAAATATTGAGAGCCTTAATTTTGAAATGAGGAACAATAAATTAATCAGCTTTTTAAGACGAGATAACAAAATTCATTTACGGTACAATTTTAGAGTATACAATACTTATACAGTATACAATACTTATAATTTCCTCTGACAGAAAAATGGACATGTATGTCGATTGGTCTATAAAAATCTTTCGAGGACCATACAAACCAGGATAAACTTTTAGAAGAAATTTTAAAATTTGTTGCCTCAATTTACTTTAAAAATGATATAATGAAAAAGATTCAGTTTTTCATTTCATTTGTGTGACTGCTGAAGATGTCTTTTTAGCAGTAATTATTTTACTTTGTTTACATAAGATTGAATATTGACTTAAATAGTACTTAATTCTAAGTCACGATATAAAAGATCGTGTCTCAAAAGATCGTGTGAAAATGTAAAAGGTAAGAACAGGTCAGCACAATAATATAATTCTAGTATAAACAGAAATTGAAGTCAACAATAAAAACTTGAATATCATTTTAAGACAAAATGATAAAATTTGGTATTTCAATTAATCTTTATAGTATATATAACAAAATGCTTCCCTGAAAAGAAGTAAAGACCAATACGGAAATAAATTACTTTATATATTGTACAAATGCTTCTAAAATTATTAATATTTACATAGTTGCCCAAAGGTATTGATTATTATTATTATTATAAAAGATTTTCCAGAGGTATTGAAAAAAAAACATTCCACTAATTTTTAAATGTTACAAATTTGTTTAAATTATGTTTTGGGGGTGATAAAATTGAACAAATTCATTCACACTTGAGTCAATTAAACGCAATTTCTTCCTAACATTCATTTTACCAATCATAACATGGACATTAGATTGATTTTAAGATTATTAGGAAAAAGTTTTCTAAAAATTTAAATCTATAAACCGATTTTAAGCAAACTTAAAATTTTTTTAAAAAAATTGAGTTTTTTTAAAGGTTTACATTTATTCTGCGAATTCTTCGTAAATCTTACACTGAATAATTTTAATGATTCGTTCCCAAAACTAAATTCCTTTAAAATGTATATTTAATTTCTTTTTTAGCGTTTACTATAGAGAGTTAAAAACTGAGTTATCAGACATGAAGGTTAAAAAATTTCCTAACTTTAAAAAAAAACTTAATAAGCGATTTACGGCGAATCTATTTGTGAAACTTCTCAACACCATAAAAAATTACTTACCAACATAGAGACAATCAGTGCTTTGTACAACATCGAAAAAATCACATTGCTAGAACTTTTGAGACTATTTTTATTCATGGTCGTCTTCGTATAAAAATAAAAACCAATAAATGAACGTTAAAAGTATGAAATAATCACAATATTTGTAACACCAGAACAATACTGGTCATTTGACCTGCAAGGTAATGTGAAAGCATATAGTGCGTAACTGGCTAATCGTCAGCTTATTTTTTATCAAGAATGAAAACTTAGATGACGCTACTAGATTGATTACAAAATATGACTTGGGAGGTTGAAAATGCTAAGATCTCGATAGAAAAGGTCTCGGGTTCATTTCCCGAAGTCACTGAAGATCTTTAGTCTTTACAAGCGAGTTTAGCAACTATCTGAAGTAAGATAAATTAACTATCAAGCATTGAAAGCTTGACAAGTAAATGTGCTGGCAATTATTGATAAGGTTTCTTGTTTTAACGCACTGCTGAAGTTAAGCATCACTTGCATAGGTAAGAGATCGGGTGGGTGACCACTTTGATTGGTCTGCTAAGGAACCGAGGATGTGCGGTATCATCCCTCATTAAACTGTTTTACCGATTTCGCTTGCCAGTCGTAGGAGTACCAAAGCGGGGAAGTCATCTCCTTTTCTGCAAAGGATCAAAATTGTGATGTTTATTTGCGATGAAAATCGTATTATCCTGAGGAATGTTGTCCCGCAGTGGACTGATCGTAAAGACACGGTTCCCAGTAGATCACCGAAGTCAAGCATCACTGACTACGGTCAGTGTGCGGGTGGGTGACCACTTCCATCAGCCTGCGTAGGGACCGAGGGTGTGCGGTATTGGTCCTCGTTAAACTGTTCTACCGTAAAGTGCTCGACTTCGCATGCAGGTCATCGGGCTACCGAAGCGGGGGTGCCATCCCCACTGCAGAGGATCAAAATTGTGATGGCATGTCTTCGGATTATCCTCAGGGATGTTTCCCAGACCGTCACCAATAGCCCATTGTGCAGCTCTAGTGCGACGTAAATGAACAACAACAACCTGAGGAATGTTACCTGAACTGTTGCCAGTAGCCCATTAAGTATCACTAGTGTTATGTAAATAAAATAGTATTTCTACGAATTAAAAAACATATTGCAGAATCATGAAGATCGTCATCCTTAAATTAAGCTGTTGCGCACTATTCCATTGTAGGCTCTAGGGTTTTTTATTTGTAACTTCAAGGCACGAACTGTTCCGCAGTGGACTGATCGTTAAGACACGGTTCCCAGCAGATCACCGAAGTCAAGCATCACTGGCTGCGGTCAGTGTGCGGGTGGGTGTCCACTTGGATCAGTCTGCGTAGGGACCGAGGGTGTGCGGTATTGGTCCT
>NC_092215.1:52146951-52157882 GCF_043381705.1 Parasteatoda tepidariorum | reverse complement strand
TGGACTGATCGTTAAGACACGGTTCCCAGCAGATCACCGAAGTCAAGCATCACTGGCTACGGTCAGTGTGCGGGTGGGTGACCACTTGGATCAGTCTGCGTAGGGACCAAGGGTGTGCGATATTGGTCCTCGTTAAACTGTTCTACCGTACAGTGCTCTACTTCACGTGCAGGTCGTCGGGCTACCGAAGTGGGGGTGCCATTCCCTCCGCAGAGGATCAAAATTGTGATGGCATGTCTTCGGATCATCCTCCGGGATGTTTCCCAGACCGTCGCCAATAGCCCATCGTGCAGCTCTAGTGCGACGTAAATTAACTATAACTCCCTTTAACCCTGTATTTATGCAGGCTAATATTCTTATTATAAAAGATAGTTTATAAGCCCTTGTTATGTTAAATTACAGATGGAACAAATTAGAGAAGACCATTACAAAGATACATCCAGGATTATGGTAGAATCTGAAGGGCCTTTCTGGCCGAGCTGCTTTGCTCACCAAATGCTCTGTAGCTTGGAGGTATCAAAGAATCTTCCATGTTCTTTAGAGGTATCTCTGTAATCCTAAATCCCACCGCAACCCTAGATGCATCTTCGAGCTGTCCTTTTCTGAACTATACTATTTGTCTACATGACAAGTCAGACTTATAAGCCTCACTTATGTAACTGCGTGCACAAGCCTGCACGTATGAGTACGTGTACCAATAATTAAATAAATGAAAAAAGAATATACGAACCCGCTACCTTCACGCTGCAGAAAGCTTAATAGATTGGCAAAAATACTCGGCAAGGGAGGCTCCGTCACATAACTGTTATACAGAAATAAAAATTATAAAAAAATCAATTTAAAAAAAAAAGATTGTGATAGATACATACGGGTAATAAAGGAAATCAAACTCGCTTCCCTATTTTTTTTAAGGCGACAAAACGTTACTTTACAGAGCTACGAATGCAGTCAAATTTTTGACAAATTTTTTAGTTTTCATGTTGTTATAGTTGTAGCTCATTTACGTCGCACTAGAGCCGCACAATGGGCTATTGGCGACGGTCTGGGAAACATCCCTGACGATGCGATCCGAAGACATGCCATCACAATTTTGATCCTCTGCAGAGGGGATGGCACCCCCGCTTCGGTAGCCCGACGACCTAAGAGAGTGAAACTGAGCCCTTTACGGTAGAACAGTCTAACGAGGACCAATACCGCACACCGTCCGTACCATCGTAGGCTGATCAAAGTGGTCACCCACCCGCACACTGACCGCAGCCAGTGATGCTTGACTTCGGTGATCTGCTGGGAACCGTGTCTAAACAATCAGTCCACTGCGGGTCTTTTAGTTTTTAATTCCATAAAATAGAGCTGAAATAATTTACCCATATTTATATCCACTGAAACTCGGATTAATCCATTCAGACCATGATCCATGATCACGCCATTCTCTTTACACTTCCCACGGCATCATATATGAAGTGAGTTTTTCTGACTCTAGTTGCCCAAGATCACTCAGATTTTATCTCAATTAAATACTCACGTATTAATAATCTCGCATAATCGTAACGAGTACTCTATAGTACGTATATTCTCGGGAAGTGTGTCTAGGGAAGTGCTTCTTTTTCCTTATGCCGGTCCTGAACAGGTTTAATGCTCTTTGTTATATTTTAAAACAAAGCTTCAACCTTTAACAATCATAAGTTAATGACATATTAAGCATAGACTGATGCTAAAATATATATTTTTTAAACTAATTCGTACAGATTGAAAACTTGAATGTTAAATATTTCTACACTGTTAGGAATGTTAGAGCATGAGGAATCATACCATTGTTCCAATTTGCTTCAACCTTAATATGAAGCTAGGGGGAATCATATTATCATGGTTTTTAAACTTGATCACACAATACTATGGTGCAACTTGAACGGATATATAGCTAAATTTAGCACATTGAGAATGAAGAGCATTTGTATGATATTACGGTTCAAGAATGTGATTCAATCAATGGTCAATATGATTCACCGTTGAATCGATTTTCCTGGGAGAGTATAGACTTCTGAAAATGTCTATTAAAACTTTCGTTTATTGAAGTTGGGTACAAAAATATTTATCACTATTACACAGAATACGCAAGTATTTATCTCATCGTAAATGTAGAAAGTTTAAGAAAACATTTCAATTTTTAATGTTTAAATCCTTAATAATTGTCCATATATGAACTTTGATTTCATTGATAGTAGTCATCAGAACATCAACTATAAGTTTTTTTTTTTCTGAAATGTTGACCATTTTTGTTTATTTTAAGACAATTTCCAAAGACAATTAAGTCAATTTTCTGATCAAAACATTTCGAATGAGATTCTAGCCACAAATTTAGAAATTTTACTTCTGTAAATGTTACATTTTACGGACTAATCCTTTACAAGTTTTTTTTTATTTATTTTAAATCAGAATGATGTAATTTATACGTTGTTACAAATAAATCTGATTTGAGTAAAAACTTTCTAAATATATAAAGCATGACTGAATATTGTAAGTAGGGATTAGTCTCATTTGAAGGCACTAACACCAATTGAATTTTCCAAGCGTGGTCCTCTAGTTGGGGATATGTTATACAGGGATTTTATAAGAATCGTTTTATTATACTGAGTGTTTCATAATCAAGGCCCCCGATATATATTTCTTGTCAAAAATGAGGTTTTAAAATTTCACACATTTAAGGCTAAAATTGGGAGGAAGATAAGCAATATCAATGACAAAAATTCATTATCTGTGTCAATTGTAACAAAGAAAGGAAGCAAGCCTTCATAATCCATAATAAGCCTTCATAATTAAAAATATTAACAGGATGAGATTGAAAGTTTTTCGCTTTTCTTCAGCAACCATTTTTCTTTTCGAAAAATATTGTTTTTGATGGTTTTAATCTCTTCAAGTCTCATATCAACTGAGTAAATTATTCGTAAGTTTTTGATAAAGTTATTACTTTAGTTAACCTCTTCTTTCTCGCTCCCGTGAAAATGACGGGGTTAGTTTTCGCTCACTATTTCTCGCTCCCGTGATATTGACGGGCTGGAGTGTTCAGTAGTAATGCGCAAATAAGTATAAAACTAATTCATTTCTTTTGCCCGGAAAACATTTTATTTCTCATTTTACACACCATGTAGCAGTACCAGGATATTTTTAAGGTAATTGTAAATAGTTTATTTTAAACTAGATACTAGCACTAATCAAATACGTGTATTTGGCAAAATAGACACTTTTTTGACCGTTTTCTTGAAAATAAACCGATCGTTAAGGGGTTAACGTTTTTATTATTCTTAATATTTTTATAGCCAAGGTGAAAAAAGCTAAAATCAATTTTTGTATAGTTTTTGAGCCAATGCTTTATTATATAGTGACATAAAATAAGTTAAAAGCAAAGACTTACTTTTTTATATGAATTTTAAAATTTACTTGCACTTCTAATTGTTTGAAAAAATAATCTCCATTAAAATTATTACTTCCCAGCAATACAATTAAGACAAAAACATGAAAGCAGAATAAATTTTATTGAAATATCAAAATGTCTCAATTTACATTCAATGCAAACAAATTTATTAAAATCCATCAATTTATGCGATAATTGTACGCACATGTTTGAAAAATAAAATAATATATACAGTAGTGCAAGCAGCGCCAAAAAATACAAAATGTGGTGACTATTTTGCTTGTGGAAACTAAAATTTTAAATAGTTTAATTTTAAAAATACAGACGTCAAGATATAGAGCTAGAAATACATTCATAACTATTATAAATAAGCTTTGGTCGTTAAGATTGTGTTATTTAACTCGAAAAGAAATAAAATTGAGTAGTTTTATTACCACTCTCGATGATTTTAAGCGCAACTCTTGCACCACTGTACATATCAAATTTCAGATATTAAATCTTAGAGTCAAAAATCATTGTATAAATATTTACTGTGGGAAGCATATCTCTTCCTTTCTTTTCTAGAGTACAGAATAACAGCAAAACATATGAAGAAAAGACAGACACTTAGTACACTCAGCGATGCTGTAACAGAAGAAAATTTCAAATATGGAACGCAGTCTTTTTCAATTGAATTGTCAGCCGTTGAATTTCCACCACTCGCTGCACTTAAATTGTAATCTGATGTACTACCAATAGCCTCATCAAATTCCAAAGAGCTATAGTTTGAAGGCATGCTATTGGTAATTGAATTTTCTAAAGCTAGAATGCTTCTAGTAACTTCGTTTGGCATGCAAGAAGATTTAACGCAATCAATACCACTATGATTTTTTAATTCGTATGATAAATCGATAACTGTTGGCTGTGAAGATTCAACAATGGTAGTGTCTTCGCTAATAGAGAATTCAGTTTCGTCTTCGACAATGCTAAGTCTTCCAATCCGTTCTGAGACTTTCTTTTCTGATGAGTTTAAATTACCACCAATAAAACTTTGAAAAGAGGCCTGGTTTACACTTACAACAGACTCATCTTCTGAAATATCAGGTATATAAATAGTAGACACTTCCTCATCAAGTATAATTAATTTATTACTATCATCATGCACAGTAAAAGTTTCTTTTTGAATAACTGTGGAAGGATTAACATTAGCCGCATCTACGGCTGCATCTAATCTCGGTGATCTTTGTTTCGAGTTTAGAGTGTTTTTGCGAGCAATTTGGAGCTCCTTCAACTTTAAAAGCCTATCAGATAAGATCCTGACGGATGTTCTTAAATCCATATTGCTATTTCTAAAACCTTTAAATGATTTATCAAAGTGCCCTACTTTATGAGTACGAACAGTACTCCAACGATTGTTATTTATTTCTGTCTCTCCAAAACAAGAGTATGGGCAAGAATGTAAACATCTGTCAAAAGCGCATGTAATGTAAAAAGTTTTTTGCGAAAAAGAAAGATCAAAATTTTGAACTTCTGAAAAATCTCTGAGATCAGAATACGATTTGTCAGCTTTTAAACTCAACCAGTTTAATAGGCCTACTCTAGCGCATTGATTATCTTCAAGTAACAGATCTGGATCAGTTACCTGATCAATCACGTACTTAGCATGAGCATAACACTTTCGTATACGTAGTTGAACATATTTGCCACCATCCGTTACGTTGAGAACTAGAAATTGTTTCCCATTAACTTCAAGTATATTAGATAACTCGTCGCCAAATAATTTTTCTGCAGACATTATATCCAGTTTTGAGTCAACTGGTGTTGGTAGTTCCAAATCCCTGTTTAAATAGGATCTGAAAAATTCTTGAGGTAAAGGGTAATCTATATCACAAGTAGTAATTATTTCACAATCTAGTACACTTTTTATAAGAGGATGAAACTGAATAGTAATTTCGTTCATAGCTTGGAGATTGTCTTCGCCTACAAATCTTCTAATTGTTGTATTACAATTCAAGAAAGGTAGACTCAAAGCAACTAAAGTGGATCCAGAAGTTTCCATATTCGTTGTACTGAAAGTAAGATTTTAATAATGAAAATAATTGAAAATAAGATTTATTACAACAGCAAAATCATCATTGTTACGTTAAATGATATGGATTAGATAGTTCGTGATAGAAATCGTCTGAATAAATTGCCAAACTTTTAAAATTTAAATATCCATATATGATCAATAGATAAAATTAAAAAAAATATTTAAGAATTTTTACAAAAATAGTCACCAAAATAAAAGGCAGGAATTTTTCGTAAACAATTTAATCGAATTAAGTTTGTTCCAAACAATTTGATTAAATGTTCTTAACAAAGTTTAAAAAACTATGTTGTGTTTCCGAAAAGCGATTTCAATTTAATAAAAATGTAGAATATATTTCATATACCATTGATTCGACTTCGTGCAATAAATTTCAGAAATAGAAAATTTCCATAGTCGGTTATTCATTTACTAGCCAGGTTCTCCATACAATTAAACATCTTAGCAGGCCACTAAATCTGCATGTTTTATAATTACCACCTTTAATATGTAATTTTGGAATCCTTGTAAAAAAATTTAATAAAAAAATAAACCTATGTGTCACAAATTTATTTTAAGCGACGGAATATATATAAAAATCGGGTAAATCATTAAAGAGAAAAGAGAAATTAAAAACATCAAAACCTGCTTTTAAAGTATGGGGGAAACTGAGGATGTAAAAGGTGATTATTTAAAACACCTTAATGTTTCATCGGTTGATAAAACTTCTTTTTTTGTATTTAATCCCATCTTCACGCTAAAAATGCATCAGATTTTGAGAGCAATTTTCTATTTCTTCTCGTTATTAATTTGTGACCTCATTTATGTAATTTTTTAATTTTTAACAAAAGTCTCTAAAATTACACATTAACACTTTCAGAAGCGGGGGATAAAATAGCTGTATTAATTTTTTACAATAATATAAACCAATTTTTCTATGATTTTAAAGATAAAACGAATCGCTTCAGTTAGGAACTTTATAAACAAGCACTACAACAATCGCTTTTCATGACCAAGTATTTGGATTAAAAGTTTTGGCCCCACAAAGGGCTAAAAAACGTTGATTACGGAGCATCTTACATAAAACTTTTATGGTATTTAACATCTAAAAATAAAACACATAATGGTATAAAATAATATTGTTCAGACACAGGGTGATACTATGTTATTCCATATCTAATAAGATTCATGAAATTTAGAAGAGGAAAGGATATTCTATCAAATTAGCTATTTTTGGCGTAATTTATTAAGTAAATATATTCACAAAACTTTTTATTTTTAAATTTTAGATGTATCTTGGAAACTTAAGATTTGAGGTATTTAGTCGGATTTTAAGCGAGTATAATTCTTTTGGAACTTTAAGAACTATTTTCAGACTTATTAAGGTTGAAACTTGTAGCAAAATTTCTAAAGGAACAATCAAAAACTCTCCTCCTTACTTTTCCAATTATTTAAAAAAAAAAATTCTAGAGAATCTCAGTAAGCATTTCTGTTCTCAGAGTATTAAATTGAGAAGGTAAAACAGTTTCCAAACATCCGTTTATTAATTTTATAACCAGTTTTCTGTTTTGGTTGGGCGCTGATCAGCTTACTATTTTTAGTTTCGAAACTGGTTCGTTTTAGTTCGAACTGACAAGGTTAATTTGCAAATAGTTTTAATTAAATCGCTTTTAAAAGAAAATTATTTCAGAGTTCATTCGTTTTTTGAATGGAAGTGAGGTGAAATCTTTTAACCGGAACTCTAACAGTCATGGAAAGTTGAAATCTTTCCCATCAGAATTATTTTTGAGGTTAAAAAAATTAACTTTTTCTTAGATCTAAAATAGCGTGTGATGTTTTATTCTTTAATGCCGGCGTGATAAAGTTTTTGCTGACTATCAACATCAGATCAATTTTCACTTACGGAGGAAATTGCAATTTAATATGTACTTATTATAAACAGTGAATTGCGTATTTTTCTTTTTCAGAGACGATGCTTTAAGTTTTCTATTTTATTTTCATATAAGGATAAAATGTCACTAAATATGAAAAATTAGACTACACTTTCATAAACGCTTCTCGCGCCTAGTATTTCACACGCCAACAAAAATATAAATAATTTGGTATAATTATATATTACAATAAAATGTAAGACATTAGTTAATAAATGCATAATATAAAATACTAAACTAAAAACGATTGTTGACCATGGTGCATTGAGGGTTAAACCTTAAAAGATTTAAAACCAAAATCTTAAGACTAAAAGCACATTGAAGATAATCATTCATTAAAAAATCTATTAACTGCTTCTTGGACAGACTACAGCTTTTTGCATTTTAAAGTAATTTAAGTATCGAACTTTTCATTTTTGTATTTTGGACCCGCAGTCGGACGGAAAGTCGTCGAATAAACAATAGAATTCAATGGTCGGTGTCTGGTCAATTATGCTGCGATATGGTACGTTTTCAAAACAATTCAAAGGAAAAATTAAGTTTGATGCTTCAAATTTCTGATGCTGCAAATTAAGTTTGCAGCGGGAGAAAAAATTTCTTTTCTTTGCTGATGAAAAAAAATGCTAGAATTGTATGTTTTACGTTTTACTATGGTTAAATGTATATGGGAGGAAATAAATTAACTTCCACGGAAACGATCTCATCGTTTATGAAGTTACTGTTACATGATGTGAAAGTTAAGAGGGGTCACCAGTTCTGGTGCTGTTTACCTCAGCTGTCCGTGATTATAATTGCGGAGCGTATTTACCATGTCTGATTTAAGGTAGGCAGGGCTAGGACCATGACCATGTTTCTGTTGGTAATAACGTTTACTAATAACGTTAAAATACCACTTGTGAACTGTGTTTTTCTTAAGAAGCCTCTTCCCACACCATTTTAGGTTTTGAGTTAAATTTCGGATATTTATTTTATAAAATTTTTTTCGTAGTATCTTTTGATAACAGACTAACATTAGATAGTGCTAAACCTTTGAAAACTCTGACAAAAATGAATGCTTTATTTTAATTGGTTAGGACATTTTTCTCCTAACCAATTCAATAACGTAACACGTTTGATAACTTTTAGAACTTCCATGGATTTTTTACCTCAAAAATTGAAAGCAATGAAATTATGCATTTAGTAATTTTTAATAACCGTTTAAACTGCATTATTTTTTTCTTTAATTTGCTTTTATTGTTTAAATTTACGAAGACAGAATTGCATGATGCTGAAAAATTTTAACATAAATTACACAAAAACAGTTATGAAAAATATGAAAACAGACAAATATATAATGCTACACCATCTTTCAAAATATGCTGATTGCAGGATTTTATTAGTATAATTTTGTCAACAAAAAAAAAATAGAAAGCACTAAAAAAACCGTGCTATCATGAGCTGTGTTTCTCAAATTCTGATTGGATGACTGCTTGCATTTTAAATGTTTCAAAGGATACTGAATATATAGTGTGTATATCTAACATCAATTTATTAATAAAAATTAAGACTGAAAAGTGAATTGTAGTACACTTATTTTTCTAATGCATGAAATATTCATCAAAATTAATACAGTAACTTACCTACAGTTAGGGTCTCCATTGTAACCATTTGCAAAAATGGTTCCCTCAAATGATCTCTCGAACGATACAGTAACAGCAATTTGCTCCTCCTCGCAAACAGCACTGTAATGCAGAATATCACAGCAATAGCAAACAGTCAAAGCGAGTATCTGAAATAAAATCAGTTTAAATTAGCAATTTATGTTTAATAGCACTTCAATCTACTGGTACAATTTCTATAAAAAATATTCCTGATTTTAGTGATTTTCGATCCTAAAAATTTAAAAGCTGTTAAAAAATAAGATAAAAGGGCTAAAATCAAACATTTATTGAAAATGGTTAAATAAATTAAGATCTTTATTACTTGTGATTTTAATATAATTTTCTATGAAATAATAATTGAGAAGGTTGAGTTTGTGGTTATTGTCAGAGAGTTTAAATTTCTAAAGTTTATTTTATTGGTCTAAAAAAATTAAATTTTTCAGTAAAACTATTTAAATCATGTGGATTGGCTTTTAAGTTTACAAACCTGAAGTTGAAATTTTAATACGTTTTGAATTATCTTGATTAATATGTTTCTTTTAAAGACAAATAAAAATTAAAGGTAAAGGATGGGGTACAAAAAAGTTTAAATTTTTTATTTTAAATTACATATTGATACAAGAAGAATGCATTTTTTTATTACTAGTTCAAGAGTTAATTGACTGAGTAAATTCCGAAAAGGATTGCCCCAATCAAACAGCTTCAAAAACAAAACTAAAGGAATACAGCCAGTTTAAAATGTTTAGAAGACTTAAATCCAAATTCTTTCTGCTAAGCCTTATTTAAGATCAAATCTAAACTGTCACATTGAAATAACATACAAAAACATCTCAAATTACTAAAAATCAAATTTAAGAATTTTCTAAAATGTTGCATTTATATTTTACTTCAAAAATTTAATAGCATTGAATCTCGATTTCTTTACATAAAGTTTTATTTATCCATTCTGCGAACGGAAATACAAAAATAAAAACCAAAATTTTACTCCTGTTTTATACTTTTTAATGCTGTTCTTCAAAAATGCCCTAGTACATTTATAGCCGTTAAATAGATTCATTAAATAGAAGGAAACAAAACTTCACAAATAATTTTACAGAGAAAAAAAGCTTCATTTTTATGAATAAAAACTTACCAGAACTAAGAAGAAAATAATTATCTTGGATGCTCGCATCTTCGAAGATAATGCTGATAAGAAAGACAATTTTGTTAAATTTCTCTGAAACAAGGAATTAAAATTTCAATAAATAATTAAAAATTAATATGTTTTCTATTATATATCTAAGAAAAAAACTGTTGGCAAAATTATATGTTATTCATAAAATAGAGTTAGTACTAAAACATTTCAGAGATGCAAGTTTTGACGACTACGAAAAACAATAGAATGGAATTGAATTATTTGCATCACTTCCATCAGCTTATTTCTGGCAGATTAATTTTTGTGTCACCAAAAAAAGTCAAGAGTGGTATGACTGAGGGGTATCACCCACCAAATGCCCTGTAGTGTGGAGGTTCCTAGTTCGAATCTCATCGTAACTTTGGATATATCTCCGTACTGTCCTTCTCTGAATTGTACTACCTCACCTTTTATTTGAAACTTATTCATATGTATTTGAGTCCACAGCACCTGCATGTATGTATAAAAATAAATTAATGAGTAGTAGCATGAAGGTAGCGGGTTCGAATCCCTTTGCAACGTTGGATGTATCTCTGAGATGTTCTTCTCTAACATGTGACATCTATTCTTTTACTTGAAAAGTAGCTTATAGACCGTATTTTGTAATGAACAAAAATTTTTTTATTATGTATATGCTGTTGTTGTTAATTTACGTCGCACTAGAGCTGCACAATGGGCTATTGGCGACGGTCTGGGAAACATCCCTGATGATGAGCTTCTCACGAATCCT
>NC_092215.1:52098080-52146676 GCF_043381705.1 Parasteatoda tepidariorum | reverse complement strand
GAAGTCAAGCAATCATCATAAATTTATCTAAAAAGGTGGGTGACCACTTGGATCAGCCTGCGTAGGGACCGAGGGTGTGCGGTATTGGTCCTCGTTAAACTGTTCTACCGTAAAGTGCTCGACTTCGCGTGCAGGTCGTCGGGCTACCGAAGCGGGGGTGCCATCCCCTCCGCAGAGGATCAAAATTGTGATGGCATGTCTTCGGATTATCCTCAGGGATGCTTCCCAGACCGTCGCTAATAGCCCATTGTGCAGCTCTAGTGCGACGTAAATGAACAACAACAACAACAACTTCGTTAAAGCTGAAGAATACGAACTGAACCAAGACCAAGATTTTGACTATAAAAAAAGTATAAATTATTGGTGCTCTAATGAAGTTTATTTCTATCGTATTTAATATTTTAGCGAGCAATATGTTGTTCCGATTACTAGACCAAAGTTTAGGAGATTATAAGTTCAAATATAGAGTCTTAGTTTAATAATTGTGTACTTACTTCTTACTCCCTACCAATCCACTCCTCAAGCTGGATTTTTTCATTCACCTGCCATTCTCTATCTCTTGTGTTGCTTTCCAGTATATTGTTAACCTATTTTTATATTTTATACATATATATATAAATTAAATATAGTAATAAAAAGTTTTGTAACTCATCAGCAGCCAACAACACCACATACCTTTGAGCAAAGCTGTGTTTGGCTTTGTTATCAAAGAGGTAGCGGGTTCGAATCCCGTTGTCCGTTATTACCTTGGATGTATTTTCATTCTGTCCTTCTCTATATTGTGGTCCCGCAGTGGACTGATCATTAAGACATGGTTCCCAGCAGATCACCGAAGTCAAGCATCACTGGCTGCGGTCCGTGCGCGGAAGGGTGACTACTTGGATCAGTCAGCGTAGGACCGAGGGTGTGCGGTATGGGTCCTCGTTAAACTGGTTCTACGGTAAAGTGCTCGACTTCGTGGGCAGGTTGTCGGGTTACCGAAGCGGGATCCCCGCTGCAGAGGATCAAAATTGTGAGGGCATGTCTTCGGATCATCCTCAGGGATGTTTCCCAGTCCGTCGTCAATAGCCCATTGTGCAGCTCTAGTGCGACGTAACGTGCTTTTTCGAACATTGTCAATCGTTAGTATTATCAACTTTAAATTGGCTTCCAATTGACATTTGAAAATGAATAAATTCAGGGGGAAGTATACTTCCCACACCCTTTAAAAAGGTTAAATACAGACATTTTAGAAATAAATTCCTGGCTTATTTTACTTTCCGCTCCTAATATCTTTCTATTTTCTTCTTTCCTTTTTTTGCGAAAATGTATCTATTTTTACAATTGATCGATTTTTACATAAATATTTTTTATTTAATGTTTTTTTCGTGTAAGTTATACATTTGTGTTATTTCAATTTTTCCATAATTGTATTGTAAAAAGTAAAACGCAAACGAAAATAAAATTAACTCAAAAACATAACTAGCAATGCAATAAAGACGAATATTAAAATCAGACGAAAGAGATTAAACGCAGACGAAAAATATATCATTATAATTAAATATTCCGTAAATTGCCTAGTTTTAACATTAATTATATTGAACAACAATTAAATTTACTTGTACTTGTTATTATGTTGCTATGTAGTGCAGATATCATTAGAACAAGCTTTTCTGCGTTAAAATTAGAATATTAATGCTTGAATTTTTCAGATGATGTCTTTTTTAGATGTTGTCGGTTACTCTTCATATCTACACGGCAGGAAATTATTTTTCCATCGACATTTAAAAATGAATAAATTTGGTGGGAAGTATACTTCCCTCGCCTTTATAAAGGGTTAAATACAAAGATTTTAGAAATGAATTCCAAACCTATTTTACTAAGCGCGCCAAATCTCTTCCTTTTGTGCGAATCTATATCTTTATAAATTTTACAATGATTAATTTTTACATAAATATTTCTTATTGGCAAATTTTTTCTTGTAATTTATATATTTGTGTTATTCCACTTTTACATAAATCTACTAATCGTGGTATTGTAGAAAGTAAAACGCAAACGAAAACAAAAGTAACTCAAAACATAAATAAAGACTAATAATAAAATCAGACGAACAATGAAATTGGACGAAAAAATTCAGGCGCAGGCGAAAAATAAACCATTATAATGAAATATTCCATTTTACTTCAAATTGTTTTGCATTTCTAAGGAAAGCTTTTAAAAGTTAACTAAATATCAACTAATATTAAGATTAATTATTATGCCCCAAAAAGCATACGAGGATAAAGATGAGCTTTCTTTATTCATCAGCATGGTTATTGGATTGCTCTGGAATGTTAAAGTAAAGTAAAAGCTGAAGAGCTCTGCAACAAAGAGGTTAGCCATTTGAATTTTATTTGATATTTTACTGTGTTTTTCTTCAATATTTTTCCCATAACACTTCATTATGATGATTTTAAAAATATTTAATTTATTTCATTTAAGCATGTATTTTATCAATTCAGAGTAATTTAACAAGAACTTTAAAAGATCTTAAATATAAATCAAAAAATTATTTTTATTACAATTTTTATGTAATATATTTTTAAAAAAGTGCTTTAGTAAATTTAGTGCTATTCTTAAATGGATTTAAAATATAAAAAAAAACAGATTTGCCCCTGTCCAAAAAAAATTATTGTTAGTAAATTAATCTTACACTGCACAAACAATGAGCAAAAAGCAGTCACTCCGAATAACTTTCTTTCCCATAATCAGATTTTCTCAAGCTTAGTACTAATCTTGATAGTTTGAAAAAGTGATCTCAAATATGCGTTTAAATTAGTGCTAACATTAATTTAGTTATAAAATCAGATACTAATATTTCTTTGAATAAACACTTTTTGTAAAAGACAGATTTGAATTTATTACCTTCAAGATATGAAGGTTGTCCGAAATTGAGCGAATATAGTCTTTATAGACTATGAAGTTTTTTTTAATATATATAAACGAATTAAATTTTTTTGCTCTTAATTATAAAACTTGTAAATCATAGGGTACTGAGCCTTGGTGACTCAGTGGATGGAACTTCCGCCAATGATTTAACCAGTGTTGGAATCAGAGCAATGGCTGGTCAATACGAATTTCGCTCAAACGACAATGCTGACTTGAAGTATCCTGGTTAGATCATGGGTTAGAAGCCTTTACCGTCAGGCTGACCGTGGAAAATTTTCATGGTTTTCCTATACATGTAACGCAAATGCCGGATAGTTTCATCAAATAGGACTCCAAGAAGGCTTATTTTTTCCAATACTTATTCCAGGAGTTGTCTTGTCATCTGGATTGGGTTCAAAATTACGAGGCTATGGGGTTGAACATTGATAGTCGTAAACTCAAAATTGAATCGGCAGTTAAACTATGCAAAAAATAATTTTAATAATATTTCATTATTTAATTCAACAGTGGGTGAAAAAAATCTGAATTGTAAGATATGCAAATTGTTACAACTGTAGTTTTTATTTCAAGTAATAAAATTCAAAATTTAACGAAATCAGTTAAATAGTTTATCATAGATTGAACATTTCAAAGTACAACTTTTTTTAAAGTTTTATATGTGAATTATTCAACCAATTTCACTCAAATCATACATGTTGTCATTAAAAATTATGTTAAGTTTAAACTAATGTAAAAACTTGTATATTTTACTATTCATATTTTTTCGGTTATTGTCAAATTAAATTGTAAATATTTCTAAATAATTATTAAAAATCATTGTTGTCTACAAATTATATTTGGATAAATGAGTCTTATTAAGTGATCCAATAAATTTTCAGTTTATTTAAAAAGTTTCAAATTTATGTAAAACATATGAAAAATAAAAATAACATTAAAAGGTCAACCAAACTTTCTATTAAACTGATGAGACCATATTTTCGAGATTTTTCCCTTAGGATAGTCAAGAATCCAACTCCATAAAAAAATTATATGTTAATTAGGAGAAAATGCGTTTTTGTGTCTGATTTAGCAAACTAATTCATTAGTACTAATTAATAAGCATACTTGAACTCCACATTTTAAACCATTATTATTGGCCTTCAGGTCATGAAAATCCGACCATTAGAACACAAGTTACTCAGGTGGATATAATTTCTTTCGCCTTTCTCTCTTGACTCGCCCCCTAATGAAGTGTCCCAGGTTCGGATCCCATCGGTGGTTGGCTGATACGGCTCGCAACGATCACAGTGCTGACGTAAAATATCCTTACAGGTAGACGAGTCATGGATTAGAATTCCCTTGACGTCGGGCTAACCATGGAAGGTTTTAGTGCTTTTTTTTCTCCATGTTAACCAAATGTGGGTTAGTTTCATCAAAAATTACTTCTAGTTTGCTTGATCCAGGCGTACGCTTGTCTTTTGGGTTGGATTCAAAACTACATGGCTACGGCGTTGAACCAAAGTAGTTGTAAACTCAGATATGGGTTGGTTGTTTAGCTCTGGTTATAAAATAAAAATAAAACAAAGCTCTTGCGAAGATAATGGTGCCATTAATGATAAAAATATAACTTGGGAATTACAGTATTTTTCTTTTGTCACCATTAAAAAATATTTTTTTAAACAAATAATTTTAATAACATGACTGTTTTGATGACAAAGATTTTATGTCGAGTGAGATATGTAAATAATGAAAACTTTATGAATTAAAAAATTATGAAACCAAAATTTTATGAATTTAACAGTCATCTGAAAACTCTAACACCCCTCAAATACCAATAACTGTCTGTCGCTCCTTAAAAGTCCTCACCACCCACTGAGGGGCGTTAAACTCCCACTTTGGGAACCTATGTCTGGAGAATAAAGGATTAAATCTGTAAATAAGTTGTTTTTTGAGTTTGCTGTGCTTTAATTCAACTTGAAGTTATTTTTAGGACCATTGTCTTGTCTCTCTGCTTCTTAAAGAGGCAGATCTGATTTTTACTTAGTTGAGTCTTTTTTAGAATTCAGTCATTCGTTGTCATTTGATGTTCACCCAAAAAAGATTTCTTCTTGATGGTGTTAGACACTTTTCAAAGCTGAACAGTGTCGGTAGAATTGGCAATAAAGTTTTTGAAAGATGTTTGAAAACTCATCGCGTTAATCTTTCCAATTTAATAGCTGAGAACAGATATCCTTGGCAGAAATTCCCTAACGGAAATATTTTTAAACATTTAGATAAATAGAGTGGTGAGTTTACTAACGTTCGTTTAGAAATTTTTTTACCAGTTGTTTTTTTCTCCAGAACACTGGTGAACTTTCTTACATAAAATAAAGCACCTTTAGTAAACAAAATAGTTGCAAAACAAGCACAAAAATAAAACTGCGAAACTTTATTAAGAGAAAACAATATTGAAAAGGAATTGAGAAATAGGTAATGTAACACATAACCTAAAATGTTTTTCTCAAAATTTCGTTCCAGAAATTTAAAATTCTACTTAATCATATTTTATACCTGCTAAATACTCCAAATTGCATTCTAAAAAGATTATTTTAAAGTAATGACTAAAAATATTGGTTTCAGTTTAACTAAATACCCTGTCAGCAAGTTGGTGTCATATCTGTTACCATACCCTTATTTATGATATTTTATCTGCACAATTCGAATTTATGCATGTTTAACGCTTGTTTACTATTGAAGACTGTTTAGTAAAGAATTATATGCAGCCATTTCGAATATTCTATGTTTGACTGATGAACCAGAAGTTTTTTACACTGAAAAAACTGTTGTGTAATACCTATCCCAATTTGTGTGTTATTTCAAGTTAATATCGAATCAAACGCTCATACACACTTTAAATGATGTAGTCAAGTCTATACACCAATAGTTGATAAAGCTTACACCAAGTCAGATGCATTTACTCCATTCATCGCTGGCAACAGGCCGAAGGGGATGCATTGTTATCCTTTTTTAATGCTCCTTAAATTTTAGAAAATAGCTGCAAATTGTGATTTTGTTTGTCTGAGATATGATATAATCGATGACAGAAGACTCCAGCTGCACACAATGAGTGACTTTACTTAATTATCAAGATTATTTATGAAGATATGAACTTTTTTATTTTCGATCCACTACAACGGATTCCGAATCCCAACTAAGCTTAGCTATAGATTCCAGTACCTGCGGAGGTACAAATTCCAAGATCGCAGTCGATAACTAAGCTTAGCTATAGATTACAGTACCTGCGGAGCTACAAGTTCCAAGATCGCAGTCGATAACTAAGCTTAGCTATAGATTCCAGTACCTGCGGAGCTACAAGTTCCAAAATCGCAGTCGATTATTTGCCAAATAATTTCAATTTTCAAGTCGGATTTAGTTAACAAACTAATCATAGTATAATTAATACCAAGTAAGTTTTAATCTTCCTTACTGATTGTAGTTGTTGTAATTTATTTATGTTGCAGTGGAGCTGCACAATGGGCTATTGGCGATGGTCTGGGAAGCATCCTTGCGGATGATCCGAAGACATGCCATTAAATTTTGATCCTCTGCAGGGATGACTCCCTCGATTCTGTAGCCTGACGACCTGCGCGAAATCGAGAACATTACGGTAGAACAGTCTAACAAGACCAATGCCGTACGTCCTCGATCCCATCACTGGCTGATCAAAGTGGTCACCCACCCACACACTGACCGCAACCAGTGATGCTTGACTTGTGTGATCAGCTGGGAACCGTGTCGTAGAGATCAGTACACTGCGGGACATTGATTGAGCAAAAATATTAGTAGTGATCAATTATTTTCCAAGCAATTTAAATCTTCTGATGAGATTGATTTGACAAATTAATCATCTAATTGATCATCTAAATCTTCTAATGTTTTCATTAGAGGAATTACATAAATTTGTCAACTTTAGGAAATAATTTTAAGATATTTAATATCTAATTTTTTTTACGGTTTTGCTAAACCTAGATCTAATTTATATTAATATTATCTCTGTACTATGCGTATGTTTGATTAACAAACTTATTTATTTTAAGACATATTAATTACATCCATTCGAAATTTGCTATTCTCTACTTTATATTCCAAAAATAACTTTACGGACCTTTAAGTACAGTGAAAATTCCAGGAAAGTCCTCCTTTATGTAGTGACCACCTCTATTTATGACCACTTTTAGGAATTTTTTCCATAGACTTTGTGTTGAAGAAAACCTTTAAGAAAGAGCATCAAAACCTTTCCCAGTAACCGGACTATTCCCTGCATGAAAAGTGGAAACGGTCAAATAAGGAAACTTAAAAAAATATCAAAACAAAAAATATTAACAAAAAAAAAAATACGTAGATTAAGATGTATTCAAAATAGTTGTATGAGATTCTTATTTCGAGAGCTTTTTTCGACATAGAGAGTTCCTTTATATATTTTATTTATTTATTTATTTTGAGAGAGAGATAAAGATCTTCTTGATGTTTTTTTTCCGGCCTCATTTTGTTTTCTACAACCTCACGTTGCAGTCAAAGAGCACTAAAGACGATGCTATCAATGATTTATTTTTAGAGTTGAAAGTTAAATTAGAAAAAAAGTTATTTTAGTGAAAGCTAAGCATCTAAAACAAACAAGCCTTTTTCTTTTAAGGCTGACTAATTTTTATGTTATAAAATTAAATGTAAAAAACATAATTTTTTTTTTATTTAAGATAGTTCTATCATTCAAAATTGGTAAATTTGTCTTTACACATAATTATATCAGTAAGAATCCTCTTTATTGACGTTAAATTTAATTCATCAATCCGGTTTCATGATGCCAACACAAGTTGCATTTCCACACCCAGAAAATGATACTAACAAAAATAAAAATTATTTGTGAAAAATCATCTACCTTCGATAACATTTTGATGTCAATGGAGGTAACCTCTAAAAACGACCAACCTCCATTAACCCCTTAACACACAGATATTTTGTAAAAAACTGCACTAAAAAAGTCAAATTTTTTTATGTAAAAAAACACACTTTAGAACATTGTCTTTTCTTTTGGTGGACAATATTGATATACTGCGCTTTTGTTCTATAGAAAAGGGCTATATTCAGAGATGCCAACTGCTCCGGACACGCCAAAATAATTATAAAAAAACGGTAAATAACTACAAAGAAAAGTTTGCAAATATTTGACTATGTTTGCTCGCTTTTTAAAAGGTACAGCATGACACAAGTACTATAAAGTGGTGAATAATGTAAGCCTACGAATTATTTAGAAATAATGGTGGATAAAAATCTACTAAATTGAATTTATTAAACCAAGAATCGCAATTGATAAACTACCACTTTAAAATATATATTTGCTGTCCGGAGCAAGTTGGCATCTCTGTATATTTTATTCTTGAATAAATAAGTGTTATANGCATTAAAATGTGGTGACAATCCTATGTAAATGATAAATATCAATAAAACCATTTTCTTTTCCTCAGCTTTCACATTGTTATTTTCTATTCTCGATTATAATCGAGTGTGAAAAATTATAGCGGCATAAGATACAACGCCGCTCGAATTATCTCGAGTGTGCACAGTTTGGCCTGTTTAGCGCGCACGAATTAACTCGAGGGCACAAGTTAAGGGGTTAACGATCATTTTACTGTGAAACACTGAGTGGTCACTCCCGAGAGGTTTCACTGTATGTCATATATTACTGTAATTATAAATTTCAGTATTATTGAATAATGAAAATAGTGGCGGGTATTTTACGCAAAAGTTTCATTTACACTACTTTAACATGTACTGTAAAAGAACATTATTGATGTTTCACTACACCAGGAACTATTCTTGGTTCTTTGAGTAGTGAAACAGTAAAATATTTAGTGGAACACTACTAAGCAGTTGCCACTATTTTTAGTGCTGAACAATACTACACTGGTCGACAAAATTAAGAGATGGAAGACATTTTCCCAAATATCTCAAAAAATACTGAATATAAATAAATGAAATTTGGTATGGATATAGCTTATTCCATGATAATGAAGTATGCAAAACAAAAATGAAAGTGCCATTCACTGGAAAGACCAATTGCCAATAAATCCAATGTAGTCTGAACTAAAGGATAAAAGATGACAATAAAAGTGAGGCTTGTACAGTGTGTGTTGCCTCTAGTATGGTGTACGGTCACCCCACGACAGACAGACAGCATGCACAACGAGTATGCATGCTGTTAATAAGGGAGTTAAGGAGGACTTGTGGAAGACCCTCCCATTCTTCCACCAGAGCAATTTTTAACTCTAGAATGGTTCTATGGGGAGGTTGGCAATAGCTCTTCCAAGAGCATCCCAAGCATGTTCAATAGGATTCAGCTCAGGGGATTTGGCTAGCCAATCCATTCGTTGAATATCCTCGCTTTCCAGATACTCATCAACCATGAGAGCCCTATGTGGTCGCGCATTGTCGTCCGTAAAAATGAACTCAGGGCCAACAATGTCCCTGAAAAGACTCACATAGGGCTCTAGGACCTCCTGCCTGTACCTCTGGGAATTCAAGGAACCATTGTCAAGCACATGGAGCGGTGTGCGGGTATCTTGCGTGATCTGTGTCCAAACCATGAGTCCTCCACCAGCATAAAGGTCCCTTTCGATAATGTTGTTGGGATGGTATCCGTCCATATCAATAACCATATAATATTAAGGTCCAGAAATGGTGTCATATAAATGCGCGGCATAGAAGAATATAGCGTCATAGAAATAAGCGAAAATGCTTTCCATCTCTTAATTTTGTCCACCAGTGTATTTTTTTTTTATTGTGTAAGGGTAAGTGCTTTTTTTTTACTCTGTCAGGTTTGTTACCATAATCAGTTGCATAAAGAATATTTGTTGATGTATTCAACTGGATAATTTAGATTTTTAGCCTAAATCAAATAACATTCTCAATTTTTTTCGAATAATTTGGCCTTATAATATTTTATGCATTAAAATGTGGTGACAATTATCCTATCTAGTAACAGGCATGAAGAGATTGGTAAGAGATGCATTATGCAGATGGGTTCCTTTTAAATTTTTGAAATTATATATACTATTAATAATATTAAAGTTATGCTCAAAATATTTTTGCCTAGAATACATAAAAATTATATTAAATAATAGTATAGCATTAGACATGATGGTTTTTCTAACATTCACACTAAAAATATTTTTTTCCGAAAAGTAAGAGAGAGAAATTGGAAGGAAAAACGTTGAAATAATATTGAACAAGTGTGTGCGCTTAAGTATTTTAAAAATTTTATCTTCTCACAAAAAAGTTTTTTTTTTTTTTCAATTTCAAAATTACATAAAATTATGGAAATGATCCAAACTTCAATCTTGCGTCTTAACCACACAAAAAAAGTTATGAAAAAAAAAGCAAAGCGTACTAAGGCTCAGAGAGATGTAGGTCCAATTATTTAGCCTAAATATAAGAACAATAAAAGTATTATAATAGTAAATTTGTTCACATGAATAAGGCTTTATGAAAGTAAAAATTTACAGTTTTTAAAGTAATTCAAACTTCTACGAAAAATAGATGATGTTGCCACCAACGCAAGAAACTTATTTGCCTTAAATTGTTGTCTTTCAAACTGAAAAAAATTAGTTACGAGAAACACTCTTTCGCGTATGTAATTAATTGAAATGTTATTGTGCTTTTGCAAAATTTTACAACAATCTTTGTTAATTTTATTTAACAAATAGTACTGTGTTTAGAAAAAGAAAATAAAGCCAATGAGACAAACATAGAAAAAAAATGATACCCTCAGCAGTGAAAGTGTATATTGGTTTCGCTTTAAAACTACCATTTAAATTTTTTTTTAAATTGAAACAATCTTTAATATTCGTATTTAACAAATAGTTCTTGATTTTGAAACAATCTACAAAAATTAATATTGAAAAAACATAACGATACATTCAGTAGCGATTGCGCCTATCAGTTTCTTTTTGTCGATACCATTTTAAATCTAAAAACGTTTGAGGCATTCTTATTATTCATATTTAACAAATAGTACTTCATTTGGGACTTATTTTAGCCAATTAAAACAAATATTGAAAATCATAATGATTCATTCAGTAGTAATTGTGCATATCAGTTTCTCTTTGTGGTTATCATTTTAAATTTAAAATTTTGAAACCATCATTATTATTTCTTGAGGAGCAATCTTAACCAAGATTAAAACAAATATTGAAAAGCATAAATATGCATTCAGTAACAAATATGCATATCAGTTTCTGTTTGTATTTAAAGTAAAGTTTAAGTTTAAAAAAATTTTTACCCAAATGTATATATTTTATAAATTCAATTAATATTTCGAGGTTATTTCTCCTAAGAACTAAAAAATAAGATTTTATTTTGTAATTTTTTAAAGAACGTAAAAACATTTCAAATGCAGCTAGCATTTTATTTATTTATTTTACGGTAAGACTTGTAGATTTATGTATAACATTATACTTGTGTTTAGTAAATTCCTTATGTTACGAAACTGATGTCATAATCTATTTACAATTCTGAAATTAACTATTCCATCTATTGTATGAAATTAACTATTATTAATTCCATCTCTCACCGGGCATTCACCCCAATGTTTATCTTTATTTTTAGGCAAAAACAATATTATTATTAAACATTTAGTTTTTTTTCCAAAAAAATAGAATTACTATTTCTCAACTTTATTCGGTTTTAACTACTCACCGAGAGTTAATCTTTGATTTTAATTTTAAGCTGAAAAAAGAAGAAGAAAAAAGGAAAATAAAAAAATAAACGAAATCTTGTAGTTTTTAATTTCTTCTTGAATATTTTTTTTAACGTTGAAATGAATCATTCTTAAGGAATAATTGAATTTCACACGATAGGCGATCAATTGGAACTGTGATAGTTCTGAGGATGAACCTCATCATTCATTTTGGACAAATAAAACTTTTTTTAATGTTTAAACTAAAGAAAGTCTTTTTTCTCTGGTAGTCGTTGCTTTGATGTCTATTTGAAAAGAATGAAAAGGTTATCAGCAGAAAGTTTATTTGTGTTTGTTAAGTGCCTTATAGTTCAAGGTAAGAGTTCAAATTATATATGAATTTTTAGATGTTAATTATGTTTTTTAGTTTCTAATATTAACTATGTGATGTAAAAGTTTTACGTTAATTTTCTTTCCAAAGTAAACATATCGCTCATCCGGTGAAACAACGACGTAACTGTAACATCAAGTTGCGTCACTGTTTCACCAAATGAGCGATATATAGAACACTCTATTCTCGTTAAAATATCGAAAGAGATGCTAAAAAAATAATAACAAATAAAATAAATAAATAAATAAATAATTTATCCAAATTTATCCTTTTTTTTGCCATTGGTCGCTGTTTTTCAAAGGAGAAATAATATTTTTTATATCGCTCATTTGGAGAAACAGTGACATAACTTGATTTTCCCGTTTCGTCGTTGTTTCACCGGATGAGCGATATAATGATTGATTAATTCTAGTACCCACATCAAAAGTAAAAAGCTTTACATTTTTTTTATTAGTGTAAGAACAATGTTATTTTCATTCTTTTTAGTTTCTGCTTTATTTCAAAAAACTATGGGGGTTAAGAGTGTATTATTTTTTTCCAGAAATCGACAATAAAAATATTTTCTACTATCGACTTAAATTTTTAAAAAAAAATCGCTCATCGACAGTGACGTAACTTGATTTTGTACTTACGTCATTGTTTCACCGGATGAGCGATATAATCATTGATTAATTCTGGAACCCACATCAAAAATAAAAAGCTTTACATTTTTTTAATTAGTGTAAGAACAATATTATTTTCATACTTTTTAGTCTTTGCTTTATTTCAAAAAACTATATGAGTTTAGAGTGCATTATTTTTTTCCAGAAATCAACTAATAAAAATATTTTTTACTATCAACTTAAATTTTTAAGAAAAACTGACATATTTTATTAAAAAAATTTATAAAAATATATTTTCTAACAGATTTTGTTAAAAAAATTCATTTTGTCAAATAAAATTTATTAGGGGAAAAAAACAAGCAAATTTAATTCTAATTTCGGTTATAACGCTAGGCCAAATAGTTTATATCAGTTTTAATTTAAGCCCTTCTTATTTGGGCTAACCGCAAAAGGTTTTTGGAGTTCTTCACTCCATGAATTAGTGTTACTGAAGTCTTCCATGGAAATGACTGTATAAATCATGTTCAAAACTACAAGTTAAACGAGTTGTAGCATTGCAGATATATGAATCATATGTTCAGCTCTCCTGGTTGAAAAAAGAAATTATTTTACATAAAAAAGTAAAAAATAAATAATAAAAAAAATAAAGCATAAAAACTGTATAAAGAAGAAAATTCAAACGAAAAAAATAATGTCACTGAACACAGAAATATCATAATATTTATTAATAAACTATTATAATAAAGAGGCTATTATTTTTTAAAAAATGAAAACATGATCATTTATCAGAAATAATCACTTAATGTCGGTTTTCAGAAGTGAGATCATGCGAATTTTATTTGTTAATTATGTGGTTTAGTTTCTAATATTAACTATGCGATGCAGAAATCACTAGAGAGCAAAAATGTCATGATTGAATATTTCGTGTACCCTGATAAGAAATGAAAAGATTAGAATTTTTTTTTTCATAATTTAAGAAATATATTATTTTTATTCTTTATTTGAAAACTTGCTTTATTTAAAGCACTCATTGCATTGATTAATACTAAATTTTAATTATAAACGTTTTTTCTCAGAAATCAATGAATAAAAAGACTTTTTATTATAAGTTTTAATTTCCCGAAACTAACAAACAAAAACAAATTTTACTATAAATTTCGATTACAATGCCACGACAGATAGTTGATATCAGTTTTAATTCGAGCCCTTTATTTTTGGGCAAAGTACAAAAGATATTCCCTCCATGAATTAGTATTATGAAGTCTTCCATATAAACTACTTCGTGTATAAATCAAGTTCAAATTTATAAAATCGCTTAATTCAAAAAATAACTAAATAAAAAAGAAAGAAATTGCAGTATCTGCAAACATATAAGTCATATTTTCAGCGCTCATGGTTAAAAAAAAATCGTTCAATTAAGAAAATAAATAAATAAAAAAGGAAGAAAGCATTAAAACTGTGTAGTGAAAAAAATACAAACGAAAAAAGAAACAATACTGAACACAAACCAACATAATATTTATTAAAGAAATAATTACAATAAAGAGACTACTAATTATTTTATAAATTAAAACATAATCATTTATCAGAAACAATTACTTAATGTCAGTTATTTCCAACAATTTTTATTCCAAACACATTTGAATAATGACATTGCTGTTATCTATCATCTAATTTAATAAAGGTTTACTGCCACCATATTTCTTTCAGTACCGCTTGTAACCTCTAAAGCAGAAACAGTGATTTCTGCTTGAGTAACGATACTGTTGCCACCATACAGAAAAAGCTTTTAATTTATATTCCATGAATCTTACGGTGCCAGTAATAGGCCATTTTTAGTCTTTCAGATGACGTGACTTCGACGTTACGTCGTATCATTATCACCTTTTGTTATCTATCGCTATCATTTCCGTAACGGTCTGTTTCAAACGGCATTGAAAGTGGACATTAAAGATTTATGCCTTGCGCGCGAGAATGGAAGGTTAACTGTACATGTTTTCTTCATAATTTTTCGCTGAAAAAAATAGCGTTTGTAAACGTTCCGTTTTTTAAATGTTGTCATTGATTTTTTTCTTCATAATATAAACATGAAAGATGCGCAAATCTGTTGTAAATGAAGGTGTAGAAGTCTTTTGAAAATATTAAATGCTCTTTTTTTTTCTATTTATGTATTTTCATTGTCAAAAAAAAGTCTTGATATTAAAATAAATTTCCATTCGAAAATGCACAGACTTTAAAGTGAGTTGTTTTGTATAATATTTTACTGTATAAAAATTAAGGTATTTCAGTTTTTTTGTTCCGTAAAATTTTGAGGTAAAATGAATTTAGCGGAATAAAAGTACTGGCACCTTGAATGCAAGTACGTAATTTGTTCTTGAATTTTTTGCAGTGTAATACAGGAAAAATTATGCATTTCAATTCTTAAAAAAAATTTCTGCATCGTACGATATTTTAAATAATATATTTCTTTAAATGTTGATCATAAAATAAAACCCTTTAGAATCAAATAGTAAGAAAAGGGTACTTCAATAAAATTTCTTACCGTAGAATTTATTATTTTGTATGCATTTCAATCCAACGAGTGTAAAACCAATAATAACTTTACACATACAATCGCTTTGTGAAGGCATACAAAGCAAAAAAATCCTAGAAAATTATTTATTTATTTTGAGTGTTAAAACATACCAAATGTTATCCAATATATTAAACGCTGGGTCTTTGGAAGTTAAGAAGAAGTAAGACAATTATAAAATTACCCAGACAATCGCTTTGTGAAGGCATACAAAGCAACAAAAAAAAATACTAAAAATTTTTTTTATTTCTTTTGAGTGTTAAACCATACCAAATGTTATCCAATATATTAAACGCTGGGTCTTAGGAAGTTAGGAAAAAGTAAGACAATTATAAATTTACCCAGACAATCGCTTTGCGAAAGCATACAAAGCGATACTAGTCTTAAAACATTATTTTTTATTTATTTTCTTGCTTTTATTTATTTTAGCCATAAAATAGTACCAAATGTTATCCAATGCATTGAACGCTGAGTCTTACAAAATTAAGGAAGTTTTTTAGGAAGTTCTTGTTTATTTATTTATGTATGCATTTATTTGAATGATAGAACAGTACCAAATGTTGTACAATATATTTTACCCTGGATCTTAGAAACTTAAGACGAGGTTGGACAATTATAATTTTGCACAGATAATCGCTTTGTAAAGGCATAAAAAGCGAAAAGAATTCTTAAAACATTATTTTTTATTTATTTATTTATTTTTGAGTGACAAAATAAAATCAAATGTTATCCAATATATTAAACGCAGGGTCTGGGGAAGTTAAGACTGAGGTTGTTTTAATTGGCAGCTCAGGACATTCCTTGTCTTCTAAATTCAATTCAAATTTACAAAACTATGGAGTTGAACATTGAGAACCACACTTCTGCTATATGAATTATATTCTCAATCCCAGTATAAAGTGAACTATAATGTGCATTCAAATGAAAAGTGAGGTGCACGAGTCATATTTTTAACAAAGAGGCATTAATGATGACACACATTTTAGAATTAAGACCATTTATTAAAATTTCAAAAGAAAAAAATGTATAAACCATTTGTATAAAGAAAGGCAAAAATACAACAAATACAAAAATACAACAAATACGAAAAGTATATAAATGATGCATGAACAGAGTTTTTGATACAAAAAAATATGCTCATACAAACAGTATAAAAAATTAATACTTTTTTTACTTACTCCTATTTTTTTTTATTTAAAGCATTTTAACATACAACTAAATTTGTATTTTAGAAGTTTTTATATTTCAAGCATTGTTATGCTAAACAAACTACAGTAAACACGCAATAGTGTTAATATAACACTATATAAACAACTTATGTAAATAAACTTAAATATATAGTAGTTAATATAACTGAAACAAAGCTTGACACTTATGCTTTAATAATCTGCTTTTTTGATTAAATGAATGTAAAAAGCTGGATCTTGCACTGAATCTAGAGACTTGAAATCTCCATAAATTGTATGTTCTGCATTGCCACCAAAAACTTCTTTCAACAATTTTGAAAACTCTTTCAATTTGTGTGGATAATATGACAATCTAAAATGGCTGCAAAAATAAAATAAAATTTAAGAATTCATAAACAACAATTTTAATATTTAATAAACAATAGAAAAAAATAATATTTTTTTAAAGAAAAGGAAAGGCACCGCTAGTAAAACTGCACAGTCCTGTCTCCCTAATATGACCACCTTTCAAAAGCCAGAATATCCACATCTCGCTGTGTAAACGCTGCGAGATACGCAGGAAGAGAATTAGTTGAGAAACGCAGACGCGCATCTGAAAGTGTTCACTAGTAGTTGTGCCATGCCGACTGCAGTGCAAAGGCCAGCTGCACTAGGTTACGCTTTTGATGATCTATGGCACGAACAGGTGTGGCCACACAAATCCTCTATTGAGTTTAAATTCGATGGGTTTTGTGACTAGAAGAGTATAGTAAACCCATCCTGGTACTTTTTGAACCACGCACGTTTGCTACTAACTGTATGACACGTCGCATTGCCCGCCTGGTAGATTCCATCTTCCGGAAGAAAAACAAACATCATGTAAGGATGGACATGGTCTGCAAGGACAGATGCGTACTTGCATTGTTCTATCGTACCTTTCACAATGATAAGTTCATTTGTGACGACACGAAAACATTCAAAAGACCATAATTCTCTGTCCTCTATCTTAGACCCTTCGGGCACATTGCTGGGTGTACGCTTTCAAACGATTTACGCAGTATGCGCCAACATCCATCTGTCTGATGGAGCATAAAACGTGGTTCATCGAATAAAGCAACATATCTCCATTCAGTGTCCAGTTGCAATGCAGGAAATTCTAGTATTTCCAATTTTTTCCTTTGGAAAAATGTAGAGAGGAACAGTTTGTCACTACCCTTAAATATATATTTTGAATCCTTTTCAAGAAAAAAGTAAAATAATTATTCACATTAGGGATCGCCAAACAATATAAAAGCAAGTAAGAAACAAAACTATTATCGAAGCCCATCGAATCAGGAAGACTAGACGAAAAACATCTGAACCAGTTTGATTGCCTGATGTAAACTAAAAGTGTCTCTAATAATCACCTTTTATCCCCTTTCTGATTCTTCTGACAATCAAAAAATTTCAGATATTTTTAGATCCACTTTCTTCAGTAGTGATTTGTTAAATTTTTATGGTATTTTTGTTCTTTCCTTGCTTCAATATTAATTTTCTACCCATGAAGTAATTTTTTACTGTATTTTTGACAGGGATCTTAAAAATATACATTAAGGGTGATCTTAATAAGAATTCAAAGTATTTGATGATGGAAACTGGTTTTCAAAGATTTTATATGAAAACTTCAGTTCAATCATATTTCAACATTTTTCCACAAAATAATTTATTCCAAAAATGTTACAAGTATTTTATTTACATTTCAAAACTTTAAAATACTAAAAAATTGAAGAAACGGGGTAGTTTAAGCCATTTAAATAACTAAACTATCGCTTTAATGCAAAAACAACGTGAAGAACTTGATAAAGTAAAAAAAAAAATTTAAAAAAACTTGAAATTAATTATAACCTTAAAACTAATTAAGCAATTTTTTTTTACTTTTCATATAACGAAAGGTATTGATTTATTTTACTGCTAACGGCTTTAAACTCTAAGTTTTTATTCTCATTCGAAATCTCAAATTTTCTAAGTAATTATATAAAAAATCAGAATTTTAAAAATTATCTTGAAATAGCTGCTTACAAAGCTTATTATTTAATTTCAAGAAAACCTATGTTTTTCCCTTGTTTCATCGATTTTTTTCTGACATTTTAGTATCAACTTCAGTGATTTTTAAGCATTGGTTCAAAGAAAGAAAAAACATCTCGCGCTGATTTATTTGACCTACATGAATGTTTATTTTAGAATATTGCCTTGTCATATTTCTCATTTTAATATCTCTAATGACTTATACTGAATAATAAAGCTGAATCATAGCTAAGTTATCATGATACAAACACTTGGCGGATTTGCTGTGTCAGGAAACGATAACTTATTTGATAAGTGTGACATAGAAATAAAATGACGCTTGTGACGTAAATATTTATTATTATATATTTACTAGACAGATGCATATTATTTTGCAATCTATTACGTAGATATTTCTTACTTTATATTATTACCGTAAAAAATTATTAGTCTTTGAATTTTTTTAATTTTCCTATTTTATTTGTCTGGAATTTCTAAAATTTCCTGTCTGGAATTTCTGGAAATATTACGTAGCCAAATTCCTTGCGTTGTTTTATTTCTTTTCAAATGTACTATTGCACCTTAAAAATTAATCGCTAGTTTTTTTTTCACTTGAATCCGCAGTCTAGAACTAGACGAGCCAACGTTGGACGACAGTATATGAATAAATCGTTATTAAACTGACTTGAAAAAAATGTAATTAAGAAAGAAATGCAAAACTTAAAATGAACCAGAATAATATAAATCAGAATATTAAAAATTGTGACAACAGCAATATGAAGAAAGAAAAAAATCATGAAAATTATAATTGCTCGCTGGAAAGAGCTAGATGAATCAACGATAAATAATAGTATATGCAAAAATCTATCTTAAACTAACTTGGAAAAAAAACTGTAACTAAAAGAGAAATGCAAAACTTGAAATAAACCAGAATAATATAAATCATTTTGCAAATTAAAAGTAGAATACAAACGAAAACCAAGTTTTATTTTAATTAGATTATAAGCACCTTAAGCAAAAAAAAGAGTGTTTAGGAGTACAAAAATGGTAATGAAAAAAGCACCTCTTTAATTGAATATTTATTTTAAAATAATTGATATAAGCTTATGAAAAAAAATTATATTTGAAAATCTGGTTTTAAATAGTGATTGGAAAAGATTAAATTTGTAATAATTTTTTTTCTATTAATTACTTTTATTTCCGTTTCATTTTTTTTTGGTGGGTACTTTTTCTCCGATGTTTTTTTGTTTGTTTTTTTAAATTCGTTTGAATGCTGTAATTCAGATCTTTAAAAAAAATTAACAATAAGATTGGCCTCATTCTTTCTAAAAACTGAAAATATCCCTTTGGGAAGAATCCTGGTTCGGATATTTTTATTGTAGTGAAATTTTTATTCCATAATTTCATTAAATGAAAATATTCAAGACCTACTTCAAATAACATAAACATTTAAAATAATTTCAAAATCAAATTACTGTTCTATTCTAATTTACAATTAATTCTATTATCTAATAAATCTAATTCAAATATCGATGAGAAATACATAATAACCTATACATTCGAACAGCAATAACTTCTGCAATAAATTTACATTAAGGAAAAAAATGGTTAGATATTGCAAAGATGCCAAATGTTTAAAATAAAAATTTTTAGAAAAATTTCCACAAAAAAATTACAAACAAGGCTATTTTTAATACTCACTCAATTGGATTGCCATGATATCTTCCTTTTTTCGTGTATTCGCTATCAGTTCGATCGAAACTACCAAGGATGTCCGAAATGTCCATGGTATAGTCCAGCATAACCATTTTTGGATTTTCCCCAGAATACAGAATGGATGTCTGGATGTCTTTAATATGCTTACTCTAAAAAAGAGTAATAAATGTTTTAAAACAGCAGCAGAAATTATTTTTTTAAAATGTAGGCAAAAGTTCTTGACGATAAAACTTATCTTTATGCCGAATATTTACTTTTTATTCGCAGATCTTATAACCAAATACGTTTAATTAAATACTTAAATTTTTCGATACCTTCAATTAAATTTTTTTTTTCATTCTTTGATTTTAATATGCAGAAAGCTAAATAACAATGGGGAACAATTTTTTTTTCCTGTTGCATGGGATTTTTTTAACTGATCTTAAATACTAGGGGGACCGGAAAGTAATGTTGTTTTGGTGTGTTTGATATTTGTTATCAAGATTTTGTTTTTCATCAATAATGTATTTACTCTCGTTAGCAACAACATTTCAATGCCGGATCGAAAATGAATCGAAATGGATCGAGAAAAAAAATGAATTGGTTTTTAAGACTAACGAGTAATTAATGCGCCGAAGCGACCTTACTTACCAGTCCCCCATATATTTTGATCGTATCAATGATTTCAAATCTGCAATCGCTTTCTCTCTCCAAGTTACAGGTTTCTTTTTTTAAATGACATTTTTAGTCTTTTTTGGTGGGGAAATGTAAAAGTTTAAAAACAATGTCTGTAACAGGGGATCGAGTAAATGTTGCGACAAGCTTCTTGTGAGTAGGCAAACAATCAGGATTAAATTTGTATGCAGACCCATGCTCGGAATTGCCATCATACGCTACTAGGGGCGTTTCCCTATTATGAACTATTTCTTCATATGCATCTGAACAGGTCATAATTGGGAGGCACCCCTAACTGAGTACGACGACATTTCTGAGCTTGGGTTCCTGTGCAATTTTAATCTTGATGATGTGTAATAACTCCCACAGTATTTTGTCGTAACATCAAGGTGACCTCCTGTTATAAATAGCATTTTTAAACTTATGTATTTCGACAAAAAGGAGGTTAAAATGTCATTTAAAAAATAAAACAAAAAAATTTGTAGCTTTAGGAACAAAGCTAATTTGAAATCCCCACACTGGAATCAGGCAAGATCAAGTTTTTAAATAAATGCAACAAACAATTTGATCTCCACTGTAATTTTTACCTTTTGCATGTTTCGTTTTTTATTCCTAAGTATGGGTATTTAAGTTACTTATAAACAAACTGAACAAGATAGAACCAACCATTTTACTTTTATATTCGAATATCTATTATTAAACACAGTTTTTTCTCATACTGCAAATATTTAGTTTTATAATGTAAGTTATTATTTATAATAAATACAGTTTACTTTTAAAAAGTACAGTTTTGCTTACTTTTAAAAAGGGCTTTAAAGACTGAGCTGGTTATTACATATTTGTTTTTACTTTATAAATGTGCAATAGAAATCTAGAAAAACAGCAAAAACGGCATATATTTCTGTAAATTATTTTTATCTATTTTTTCTGAAACATAGTAATGTGTCTCCTTGTAAAAAAAAAAAGAAGAAAAAGAAGATAAACAAATAATAAGGTTGAAAATAAAGATAATCTTGCAGAATTCTAAAAAATATTAAAAATTTCCAAATAAATCTTAAACATTTTTAATGCTATTGTTCTCAATTGTTACGTGTGTAATTGATATTGTTCTTACAAGTAAAATTTATGCGAGTTTAGATTGAAGCTTTACGAGTAAAGAATAAAAAAATTATATTGAATCCAGAAATATTTTATTGACTAATAAATGTATATTTTACAGCAGAGGTATTCTTTATTGTATTATGAGTAATATTTAATTTTGGATTTCTTTTCTTTCATATGCATGTCTTCGGGTTCTTATCAATAACATAATAAAATATTTCATACGTAGAAAGCAATTTTTCATTCTTTCATCGTTTTTTCATTTCTTCTTATAATAAATTTCAAAACTTATATAAAAAATATTGAAAATAATCTTATTTTCGTAACTGTTCAAGCATAATCGAGATTTTTTTAAATTTTAATGCATTTTAAATTAAACTTAAAATAATTATAATTTTTAGAGACGATGAATTTTATTCTGTTTCCTATATCCCACCTTTTTCGCTTTATTTGTGATAATGTTTAACTGAATCATTTTTCCCCAGTTCTTCCTTCTTCAGTAGCACGAGCAAATAATAAAATTTTCATGAAAAAATTTTGTTTCTCTCATTAAAAAAATATTCAAATATTTTAAATGTTGCATTTGTGAAAAGCACGAGTTGAATTATTCATTGAAAGCCAGCTTTTATTACAAATGTTATTATGTTTATTTTTTTATTATTTGAAAACTTTTTTGTAAATTTTATGATTTATAAAAAATCACAAAAAGTTAGCTCAAATTTATTTGAATATATATAAATAACCAGTTTGCTTCAATATATGGGAATATTACCTTACATATAAGTTAAATGAATTGGACATATCTGAAAATTTTTAAAAAAAATTTTTTTTGCTCACGCTTTCTATTCAAAATAAAATTAAAATAAAAAGTAGTTTACTACTAGTTTAATAAAAGCATATAAAGCGTATATACCAGAATGCAAAATTTCAAAATTTTTGATCCAGTAGAAATTTGCATGAGCATACCGAAAGAAATTCTGATACGCATAATATTCTAAGATGTTCCTAAAAACAAATACTTTTACATTTGAGGTAACATTTTACTTTTATAAAATAAGATCAATATAAACGTTTTATGAATTGCAATAGTGAAGAAGTAAATTTGATTTTTATGAAATACGATCAAAATAAACTTTTTATGAATTACAATGTTAAAAAAATAAATTTAACGTTTAGGAAGTGAGATGAAAATAAGCATTTTAAGAATTGCAATATAAAAGAAGTATTACAAGAATTCCTTCATATTTAGATTGATAAATTCGTTAATTCAGCATATTTTAAATTACAATTTTTTTTAATGCGCCTCTAAGTTGACTAAATTCGTCTTATCGCCACACAAATACGTAGTCGCCGCACAAAACACAAATACGTGTCTATTACGTAATTTGTTAGTAAATAAGTCTTGTTCTTTACAAAACATTAATTATCTTGTTAGGATGTTTGGTTTAATATTTTTGTTTATTTGAATAATCTTTTTTTTCATACAAACTGTCTTTTTTTCGAATGTTTACAGCAAAAAGACAAAATCCGTAAAAATATTTAATCTATTTTTTATTTTTTACCTCTAGAATGTTGTGTACTAATGTTTATACTTTAAAAAAAAAATTCTAATTTTTTTTTTGTAAATATTTGAAGACTAGTTTTCAAATTTTTTGAAACTGGCAACAAATTGTTGCAGAATATATTTTAACACTAAAGGTGTCATGGGAGACTTTATTTTATTCGAAAAAATTACTTTGCATCTACTTTTATAAAATACTTTTCCAAAATACTTTTAAAGCATACACTTTAAAAATACAAATAAAAAAAGAACTTTTACAATTATTTTCTATTTAAAAATTTATTTATTTATTTACTTTTTTAGCAAAATAAGACATATGATGGCAAGTGTTCGGTAATTAGTTGTTCTATAGCAATTGTTTGCAACAACAACCTGAATAGTTGGCGAATATATAAATGCACTGTATTAAAATATTTTTATGAATTTAAAAGAAAAGTTTAAAAGTAATTTGCATTGAAATTGAATAAAGAAATAAACAATTTTTATATTGTGATAGAGACAAATGGTCCCTTGTATCATGGTTTTGTTTATAAGCAGATTGTTCCGATTATTCGAAACGCCTCTAAATCAAGCTGATTTTAATGTTTTTCATCTTGTCCTATTCAATAGTGTTTCGACCGATTTCGGTTGTTGCGCTATTGTCTCTTCTGTGCTTGAATGTTAATTTGTGACCCAATAAAGTACACTTTTTTACTTCATTTTTTATTATATATACGAGAGTAGATCAAATATAAGTTTAACTTTTTTAATTGCTAATTATTGAAATTTTACTTTAAAAAAATACAAAAACTTTATTTTTCTACTCACTTTCCGTGAACTCTAACACACTTTTTCCAATGTTTTGAAAGTTTTTTAAACCCAGTGGTATTGAGAGAAGTAGGTTGTGCAGTGAACCAATTGCACACAAAATCTTCTACCTCATCATTGGATAAAAATTTCTCGCCCCCCTCCCAAGAGTTCTTTAAAGGGTTCAAATAAATGATAGTCCGAAGGGGCTAAGTCCAGGCTATATGGACGATGTTCAACTGTTTTCCATTGCAATTTTGACAAAAGTTTTTTATTCAGGTTTTTGATTTGCTTAAAAAATTCTGGGCATCCAGCTTGATGAGATTTTTCGATATTCCTAATCATTACGAATTATGTTTTGCATACTTTCATAACTCAACTCTGTTATAGCTCTAATTTCTCGAACTTTCCTTCGCTGGTCATTATGAATAAGGTCACGAACTTGGCCAATTTTCTCTGCCTTAAGACTCGTTATTAGTCAAGGATCATGAGAAAAGTTTTCAACTTCTTCTCGGCTTTGTTTAAATAACTTGTCCAGCAAAAATTTTTATCTTGGCCCCAGTTTGGGCTCAAAATTGGTTCAATATAGGTCCTATGAGAATATGCACCGAGCGACCGACATTAGAATGTCTATATTTTTGTCAATATTGGCCCTCGAATGGCCTACATAGAACCTATAATAACTGAATAATGAATCTAAAATATAAGTTAAATCTGACAATTCTATATAGAGAAAATGTCAGGAAAACAATGACCTTTTGAACCCTTATTAAGCTATTTGTCTAATAAGGGCCCAAGTTACTTTACTACTGAGATTGTGCCATTTGTATTCTTGAGTCTTTGGCTGGATATCATTGCCGAAGTGTGTGTGAATTTTAACAGGTTTGATGTCTTCTCTTGGTAAAAATTTTATTACTATGAGTTGTGCAACTGCATTAGGAACACTAGGCTCACTTATGTTATTAAAAAAAGGACTTACAACGAACTAAACATCGCCAAACTATTTTTACACTATAGATAAAGTTCTACTGTTGCCATGACAATGAGAATAAAATTCGTCTGGTACTATTAAAAATGTCTCATATATATTTGATCCCTCTACGTATATTAAAGAAGAATTTATCTATATAGAGCAAGCACTCAGTATGAAAAAATTTGTCTCTAAATGTTTTAAAACTACGATAAACTTTTTTATGTTTAAATACTTACATTGTAGTAAATGCTATGTGCTGGAGTTCTGCCGTGGTTGAGTGTATAATCGTAGTTTCTGTGATCAATTAGAAGATATCCATTGGGCTTTATCATCTCGTGGAAGTTTTCTATCGCTAGCTTAATATCAGACATATCCCCTTTCAAATCAAACAAATGGGCAAATGAGTTTCCCAAACAAATAACGGCATCAAAACCTCCATTTGGTTTATGGATGTCTTCTGGTAGAGTTAACCAATTAGCCTCTTCAATTACTGGAAAGAGAAAATGCAATCAATTATTATCGTTAAAAATATCAAAACCTGATTGATTATAAGAAGAAGCTCATAACAGTTAAAAAGCCTTTATTAGAACCATTTTCTTTCAAGATATTCTTCGGTAATCATACTGGATTCGATATTTCAGTTTATCTATTTTTTTCTATTTTTTCTAAAACATGGTAAATGTGTCGCCTTGTGAAAAAAAAGAAGAAATTAAAAGATAAGCAAATAATAAGGTTGAAAATAAAGATAATCTTGTAGAATTCTAAAAAATATTAAGAATTTCCAAATAAATCTTAAACATTTTCAATGCTATTGTTCTCAATTGTTACGTGTGTAATTGATATTGCTTTCCCCCAAAATATTGACACATATTTCGATGAAGATTTTGCTTCTTACTTCCTTAAATATTAAATTTTTATCTCTATTGTCATGCCTTGTTTCTTAGCTTTATTTTTGACAATGATTCCAAAAAAATATGTATATTAAGGTTAGTGTTTACAAAACACCTAGTATGTCTGGTGAAGGTATTTTTTATGTAGCCCACTTTTAATCTATGAACCAAAAATTTTGGAAAAACTGGATTTAAAGTACGTGATGATGTTTCAATTGTATCTTGAATATTATTAGAAGTTTATATATTTTTGAAACAAACAAGGGAGGGATAATAGCTATGTTTTTCACATTTTCCGCCGAAGATTCGGTATTGTTACGAAACAGAATACTCGGTAAAGGAAAGGGTTCGCTATAGATTTAAAACAAGTCTATATGATAGAAGGAGGTGAATTTAGTGCTATCCTTGCGAATGAATATTTAAAAAATTTTAAAAATGGAATAAAAGAGAACTTTGACTTTCCCAAATAATATTAAAAAGAAGGTCAAATAAACATTTGAATACCGAAACAATAGAGGTTGTTTCACATTTTTAAATAATTCCTAGAAATTCCTCTACTTAGATTTTACGTCTGTTTATATTTACAATTAGTTTAAACCTAACTACCAATCAAAAATGGTCTCGTTGTAAAAAATCACACTCTTGTCAATTTCTTCAGTAAATCATCACTTTTTACAGAACTGAGTGCTTCAAACTTAAAGAGTTGTTCTTTTTCACTTTTTGATTTTCCAGATAATTGATCTTTTATGTCTGATATCCATAAAATGCGTAAGTATTACTTTTATTTATAAATTTTTATTCTGAATTTCAAACATAAAAAAATAGTTATTTGGAGCTTGCAAAAATGTATCGGTCATTCTAAGAAAAAGTAGGAATTTTATTACTGAATTTTTTTCAGTATATGAATTTCTTTAATTCACATTTTTGATAAGTATTTGACGTATATCATATTTTATAACCGTCGTTGAACAATCTACCCAATTTTCAGCTTACGACTGCCAATTTTCAACACCGTAACCTTGTAATTTTGAATCAATTTAGAAGGCAAGGCAACTCCTGGATCAAGTATTGAGAGAAATTTGCCTTCGTGGAAGATTTCGTTGAGGAAACTAACCCGCACTTACGCTACATGGAGAGCAAAACCACAAAAACAGCCCACGATTAGCTTGATGGCAAGGGGACTACTGAGGCTATTTTACGTCAGCACTGTAGTCGATGAGAGCCGTGTGAATTCATAACAACCAGCCATTGCTGTGATTCGAACCCGGATCACCTCATTAGGATGCGAGCTGTCTATCCCCCAAACCATCATGTCTTATTTCACGTGTAATATTATTTTTGTGTTGTATGTTATATTTTCTGAAAAAAACCTTGAAGTTGCCTAGCGATTTGTTATGGGTTAAACCTGACCAGTAAAAGGAATATTTTCAAAAATTAATTTAATGTTTACTTTTTAAAAATGTTTATGTAGACCAAAATTATTTTTACATAAATCTCAGAACTTACAAACAAAAACTTTATTGACTTTTGAAATGCAAGGACAAAGTTTATGATAGAAAGCTTGAAAATAAGTATTCAATCGAAATTACTCTTGAATGCAACTTTTTTTTTCCGTAATTGCTATTGTCTACTTAGACATTTGGTGAGTGATAAAATCATTCAGATACGGTAATGGATAGAGTAATGACATTTAAAATACTTATCTATTATTAGAAGTATTATCTTTTACTTACACTTTAAAATGAAGAAAGATATTCTTAGTGCTAGCAAATATATCTCTTAATGCAAATATATCTGTACTTCAAAAGAAAAATTTGCTTCGGAATAAAAATTCAGGCATTTCATTCGGGGTGTATTTTTTTAAACATTCCCGAATGTTACTACTCGGGAGTAAATTAAATCTGTATACTTGAAAAAATAATTGTCAACAATTGATTTTCAGAAGTGTTGTTAATAATTAATCATTAGAAGTGTAGTCTTTTACGAAAACTTTGAAGTGAAAAATGAAGAAAGATATTCTCAGTATTAGCAAATATATCTGTACTTCAAAAGATAGATTTGCTTCGAAATAAAAATTCAGGCATTTCATTCGGGATGTATTTTTTAAACATTCCCGAATGTTACAACTCGGGAGTAAATTAAATCTGTATACTTGAAAAAATAATTGTCAACAATTGGTTTTCAGAAATGTTGTTAATAATTCGTCATTAGAAGTGTAGTCTTTTACGCAAACTTTGAAGTGAAAAATAAAGAAAGATATTCTCAGTATTAGCAAATATATCTGTACTTCAAAAGATAAATTTGCTTCGGAATAAAAATTCAGGCATTTCATTCGGGGTGTATTTTTTTAAACATTCCCGAATGTTACTACTCGGGAAAAAATTTAATCTGTATACTTGAAAAAATAATTGTCAACAATTGATTTTCAGAAATGTTGTTAATAATTAATCATTAGAAGTGTAGTCTTTTACGTAAACTTTGAAGTGAAAAATGAAGAAAGATATTCTCAGTATTAGCAAATATATCTGTTCTTCAAAAGATAAATTTGCTTCGGAATAAAAATTCAGGCATTTCATTTGGGTGATTTTTTTAAACATACTCAAATGTTACTACCCGGGAGTATATTAAGTCTGTATACTTGAAAAAATAATTGTCAACAATAGATTTTCAGAATTGCTGTTAATAATCAATCATTAGAAGTGTAGTCTTTTACGTAAACTTTGAAGTAAAAAATGAAGAAAGATATTCTCAGTATTAGCAAATATATCTCTTTATGCAAAAATATATGTACTTCAAGAGATAAATTTGCTTCAGAACAAAAACTCAGGCATTTCATTCGGGGTGGGTTTTTTAAACACACCCGAATGTTACTACTCGGGAGTACATTAAGTCTGTAAGCTTAAAAAAATAATTGTCAACAATTGATTTTCAGAAGTGTTGTTAATAATTAATCATTAGAAGTGTAGTCTTTTACTTAAACTTTGAAGTGAAAAATGAAGAAAGATATTCTCAGTATTAGCAAATTTATCTCTTTATGCAAAAATATATGCACTTCAAAAGATAAATTTGCTTCGGAACAAAAACTCAGACAGTTCATTCGGGGTGGGTTTTTTAAACATACCCAAATACTACTCGAAAGTATATTTAAATTTAAGCTGAAAAATCGAAAAAATAACTAATTCTTAATAATTAATTATTTAAAGTGTAGTCCTTTACGTAAACTTTGAAGTGAAAAGTGAAGAAAGATATTATGAGTATTAGCAAATTTATATCTTTATGCAAAGATATATTTACTTCAAAAGATCAATTTGCTTCAGAACAAAAACTCAGGCAGTTCATTCGGAGTGTTTTTTAAACATACCCGAATACTACTTGAGAGTATATTTAAACTGAAAAATTGAAAAAATAACTAATTGTTAATAATTAATTATTTAAAGTGTAGTCTTTTACGTAAACTTTGAAGTGAAAAGTGAAGAAAGATATGAGTATTAGCAAATTTAGTTCTTAATGCAAATTATCTCTTAATGCAAAACATAAATTTGCTTCAGAACAAAAAACGTACCCGAATTTTAAACATATCCGAATGTTACTATTCGGGCGTATATTTCATCTGAAATATTTTAAAATAATAATTAATGCTCTATTGTCTCACCCCATTTGTCAAATCCTGTTTCATTACGTCGATTCCAACGTTCTCTAATAGCATACTTAAGCATTTTATCACTAGCATCTACACTCATCATTTTAAAGCCTTCTTCTACAAGCATTATAGAGTCAATACTGTAAATGTAAATTACATAATAAAATATAAAATTTGAATAACAAACAAAATACAAATGCTGTAAAAAAGAGATTTAAAAGACTTAAAAAGATTTAGAACTTGTTTCATTGTTTTTAAACTAGTAACGTCATATTAAACATATAATTTTATTGTTTTTAAGCTAGTAACGTCATATTAAATAAATAATCCCAAGAAACTGAAGCTGTAAGGTATTACTTGCTTGAAAACTTCATTCGATTCAGAAATAAACAAACATGAAATAACGGTCGGCATGTTTCGAACGCTTCTTTTTTTATTCTTCCGTTTGTGAAAAAATTGCTAATATCCTCTCCTTTTTGGTTTTAAAGTCATTTTCAGGCCTTAACAAAATCAAATTTAAGTATCTTAAAGATCCTATTAGCTTTGATAATCGCTGGGGCATTTACCACATTCCATGTTGGAATCTTGGGTATAAATTAAATTTCGACAATGCTAAAAATAATTTCCACCCCAGTTACATCAGCTCATCTTGATGTCCTGGAATCTTGTTTTATTCATTTGAATGCTGATTTCTTTGTTAACGACATTAGTTCCTCCTCTTCTCGCCATAACGCATTTTACCCTGATTTGCATCTCGGCCACTGTGATTTCTCTTGTTCTGTTTTTCATCTTTCTTTTCTCTCGGCTTCTGTGGTTTTTCCAGTTCCACCTTCATTTTTACATTTTCCTTTGGCAACTTTACGTTTTTTATTTTAAATCAGTCTTTTCATTCACGTCTGGCAAATCTTGAAAATTGATGCCTATTTTTGAAGAGCTTGAAACATGTCGACTGTTATTTCATATTTGTTTATTTCTAAAGTGAAGGAAGTTTTAAATTAGATAATAGTAGCATCACAACTTTTTCCTGGGTAGTAATGTGCTGAAAAATATTATGCTTGTAGGAATAAAAAAATTCACTTAAAAAAAAAAAATTCAAATATTTCGCAAATTATAGAGTTCAAGAAATTATCTGGTGTAAAATAACGCGATTACTCCGTCAATTTATCGAAGAGAATAGTCATTTGATAAGATAAGAAAAACGGGCGTTGTGTGGCATTACTCAGATCAAGTCGATAATACTATTCATTAGTAATGGGAGCAGGGTTTCAAGGTTGTCTCGCAATTTGCCCAAAATAACTTTTAAGTTTATATGTTTTTTTTATCACATTTATTCTATGTGTTTTCGCATTTATCAAAAATTTCTTTCCTAATTTGAATTTGACTATCTATTTTGTCTAAATTGAAAAAAAAAACTCAAACAACTCTGAGATGGATTTTTTCATTATTATTATGCACTGTAAAAAATTCCTCAGAAAAAAAGTTGAATATCAATTTGCTTAATTGCAATTTTGACATATTCAAACAAAACAGGCAAATAACCATAAATAAGATGGTATTTATACTATTAACTGTGAGAAGAAAAACAATTTATTAACTGCTTTCACTTAATAAGGATAAATAACCAGAATTTTATCGCACTAATTAAGCCCATCTAACGAAGCCACTTAGTTCCTTGCAGCTGGGTGAATTTTATAGCCGAGAGGGCTGATCTGTCAATCTCATGACCGACAGAACCGGGTTCGAGTTCCAACGTTGATACCACAGTATTTATTCCATTCCCTTTGGCACATGTATAGTTTCCAGTGTCCTGCTGTCCTCAATTTGTAACTATGAACTATTTGAATACGATTATTTCATTCACATATCGATGGCAGCATCATAAAGCTGCTTAACACAAATAAATCCAGTATTTTTCATCTTTTACGAAAGGATAAACGACCAGATAAACTAATCAAACCACATTCCATGTTTCATTTGATATAAAACGACTCAACCACTACCTGACTTTAATGCCCATAACCTAACGAAGCGCCTAGCTCCACTGACCAGTCAAATTTATTTTTTATGGGTTTCTAACCATGCTAGTTGTAAATGGTTCGAAAACCATATGGTTTTGTATTCATATTTTTTTGACCATATTCATTATAAACGATTTCAAAACCGCAAAGGTAAAAAATATCCTTTACCTTAAGCTTTACTGTTAATTGGATGGTTAGACTGCAACCGGTTATTTTACTGCAATTTTAGAATTAAAATTCTAACAGTGTGTTCGGAATATCTTAGATGCACGTGGAAGGGAATTATTTTGAAAATGGACTATTTTAACTGTTAGGTTTTGATGGAAGTAGATTTTTCGAAAATATTAATGTTTGATAAATGCTTCCGATTTGGTGTTAAATTCGTTCTCATTTATTTCTTGTTATGAAGTTGTTTTGTATTCGTCTTGAAATATATATTAACTATTTATAATATTCGTACAAAAGAAATAAGAGAATTGTAGCATTTCTTATTTCACTGATCTTTATTAACTGTTAAGGAAGTACCAAAAAAGTAAGGTAATTTACTAAATCATGCATCTTGACAGCTTCTTTAGCAATGTTGTGATATTACTCTTTTTTACAAGAGATTAAACATTAAATATAAATATTTAAAATTTTAACAGACAGGCTAAGGGAAGAGCAAATCTCTTCTTTACTGTCTGATGCAATAGGGTTAATGATTTATCAAAGGGTGTTTTGCTAAAAATCAGGTTAATCTAGCTAACCTAATGACACAAATCGCTTATTTAAAATAATTTGGCTTAAAGAAGAATAACCCCGAAAAGATGTAAGAAAATTAAAGCAAACATGTAACGGAATTAATTTTTATGATTATGTCTAATCAGTACTAGAAAACAAGTCTAAAAGTAGAATATGCTTGATGTTCGTGCCTATATTTAAACATTAGTTAGTCGTTATATTTAGGGTAAATCTAGGATAAATGTCCTTAGAGGAGAGTTTGCCAATTTAAATATCTTCAATATTTCTCATGTTGCGGCAGATGCAGTTCTTCAGAAAGCATTTTAACTTGCTTATTAATTTGAACTAAAACAATATTTGATTTTTTTTTATTTAGGTATTGAAATATTTTTCTGAATTAAGTATTTGTTGTTTTTCAATATGTTGGTTATATTTTTTCAAACTAGCTGGACATTAAAGGCTCTTATATATTCCAATCTTTGTTTCTGAGAAAAATGTAAAGGAATATTCAATTTTAGGTGAGATGGCCTAGTACAAGAGAGAAGTGATGGCCACTTCTCATTAATGCGTATAGACATGTCAAGGATCGTAGAAATTTTAAAAATTTAAAAAGAGGTGAAAAAAATTATGATGTATTTTAATAAATTCGTATTCATCACCACGATTAATTTTCTCAAATAAATAAATCTCGGAATCTTTGGTTTCCTTAATGGTTTTTGTATGGTTTCATTTCATTTGATTTCGTAATTTCATGATGAGCAAATAAAAATAAATCCTTAGCTTTCTCATTACAGTTTTAAAATAGCTTTTTAGAATTTTTTAAGGTCCGGGCAAGCCTTATATATCTCACTCCGATTCTACAGACATAACATATTGTCCCTAATCCTATCCTCGATAGAACTTACATATTATCTAATTCTACAGACTCAGAATTTGGTGAATATCAGTTGTGTTAGCTGTGGGGAGGAATACAATACTATAAGTAAAAATGACGACTGGAAAAGATGTGTAAGAAGCATGCAGTGGCTCCATGAAACATGTACAAACTTTGAAACCCTTTGTCAAAAATGTTATTAAATCTATACATCAAATCTATATATTCGATTTTTCTTATTAATTTCTTTTTACTTGTTTTCCATGACAAAATCCATTCTTAATAACTTATTGAAAGCTATTTATGGTTAACTGAATGAAATGTGTTACTTTTCATGTTTACTTTTCCTTTACTCTATTGAGCGGCCAATTCACTTCAACGTTAAGGAGAGATAACCAACTGTAAGTTTTTTTTTTCAAACATTTTTTCTTTCATACTTTGTTCTCAATATTTCTTTGTTTTCAATTTTGTTCAAAATGTGTTGAGTGCGTGCAGGAGAATTTAAAATGTGATGAAACATTTCTTGTATCTCTCTATTCGTATAGTATTTCTGTTTCGATTTAAATAAAATATGGTCATTTTTCCTAGGTTTACCCTACATTAAGAATGTTATCAGAGAATTAAATAGACTTTTATGAGTTTAATAGGAAATATGTAATGCCCATAATGACATAAAGTACGTATTTTCAAAAATTTGCGAGTAAATATGTAATGCCTGTAATGGCATAACGCAAGTATTTTCAAGAATTTGCGAGTAAATATGTAATGCCTATAATGGCATAACGCACATATTTTCCAAACTGTGTGAAAGTTTCTTTCATAATATCGATAAAATTATTAAGTTTAACTTTTTATTTAAAAAAAAAATTATAAATAAGATGATGTACATCATTTAAACTGTATAAAGCTTAATATCAGGTATACTATTATTTCATTATATACTGAAAAGTTTATATGAATATTTAAACTTTATACGAACAGGATAATAAAGAAATAAATTTCTTGATCATCTCGTTGTTGATAGGAGTAAATATTGTTGTTAACTAAGTACTTTATTGTAATTAAATCTTGCAAAATATGCATAAGTGCATTGACAGTTAGAAAAATCTATCTAATCAATCTAAAAAAAGTTCTCGTGTACTTAAAGTCACGAGAGAAGAGATACGATACGCACATTTTTTTTCATGATTTAGGAATTATCATAAGTGATGATGAGTTAAGAACTCGTGGATGCACGTTATACATTGCGTTCACGAGTCCTTAGCTTCAATAGATAAAAAATCATTAAAAAAATCGTAAGTGAGCTCACGATTATTGTCTATATTGACAAAAAAAATAGGATGGTAAATAAATGCGTAAATCGAATTGATAACAAATCTCTTGAGAATAAATGTCATGATCCGAGATTGATAACCTCTTATCTTGCGTCGGTCTGTCCTAACACTTATGACATAATAATAGAAAGAGGAGATGCTTCTCTATTATTTAATTGCTTGTTTATCGTAGTTGAATTTATGTTATTGAAAATCCGAAATTGGACAAGATGATTTGTCTAAATAAGGTCACATACCTCTTAAGATTCCGTTTCGAAAAATAAAATCCTAATTGGAAACGATATCTTTATTTAGAGAAATGATTACATAAAATGGTTATTTTTCGATAATTTAAGGAAAAGTGATATTAATTTTTAGAAAACAGTTATTAAGGGAAATGGATTAATACTTATATTATTGGCCAAAGATGGTGAGCCTTTTCCGATTAGAGTGTTAGTTACATTAAGGTTTATTATTTTTAGGCATCGATTCCTTCCCTAGTTATACATATAAAAAATTTAATCTGTAAGATACTGCTTTGATTTCGGACCATTGAATTACGTTGTGTAACTCCATTTCAGTTATTTATTAAATAACTTTAATTCTGGAACAAGGTTTTTTTCTTACAATCGATTGTATAGAATTTATTCTCTCAACTTCTTACAAATGTGCTATTTTTCCTCAGGCTGTTTTGCAAGTTTTCATTGCTCCTGTTCTCATTGCAAGTTTTTTTTCCTCCGTAATTTATAATTTAATTTGGGTTCCCTTTTCACAACACACCGCAAGCACGTATTCCCCCCCCCCAAAAAAAAGCCTGTCTTCTCAACACTGTAAAAAACCCTGGATCAAATTACGGTTCAAAGTACCGGCAATTTGAATGAATCATCCGTGAAATCCATTTTACCGTAAAATCAATTTTTACCTTAAAATCCATTTTTACGGAAAAACAGGTAAATCGGTTACCTGGTAAATATAGGGCAAAATTAGGAAAGTTTGTTACTGGCCAGAGGCCAGTTGTAATGCTTTTAATGGCAGTCACTTTTTGAAACATGTGGCCACTCTCTCAAAAATGAATATTTTGCACGATTAAAAAAACTGTAAATATTTATAATGCATTGTAGAAAATTCCGGATCAAATTAAGGTATAAAGTATCGGCACTTCGTAAAATCTATTTTTACCGTAAAATATTATACCATTAATTTTACAGAAATATTTAAATAATTAGAGCAATTTAGTGATATTACGGTAATTATTACTGTGAAATTACGGTTTATCAGATCTTTTGCTCCGTGGCATGTTTTTTTAAAAGTGAATTTTACGGTTAAAAATACTGGCATACTGAGTGCCGATACTTTTTACCGTAATTTGATTTGAATTTTTTACATTGTTGACATAGACTTGCATAGTTGAGGAGGCATAACTGATACAATAGTAAACCTTGCGTCTTAGAAAATGTCATAATTGCTCGCAAAATCGTAATTGTTTCTAAACCTAGATAACCACTAGCATTGGAATATTCTTTTTATTTTGAAATGTTCTACTCAGTAAATGTAATTAAATAAAAGTAAGTTAATCTAAACTTTTTCCGTGCCACCAAAATACATGTTATGTGCCATTTAGTGGCACTCGTGCAATGAGTTCGCTATCCCTAAACAGAGTGTTTCGGCGGGGCTTAGAATTATCACTGAATTAGCTTTAAATTAGTATTGTTAATTTTCGTCTGTACCAATATAACCTATAAAAACATTGCATTCTAACCTCAGCTATATAATCAAAATAAGTTATCATGACTAATAGTTAATATTTTTCCTAAAACTCTTATATCTCTGTAATATCTCTTTGCAAACTTTAAAAGGCAAATGATAAGTAATTGCTTGATTAATGAATGTCAATTGATCTAGTTCAGCATCGCTTTATACGTCTCTATATGTAGTCAATTTTTAAAGAAAAGTATTTTTGTATGAAAAACTGAATTATTTAAATATTATTGTTTTTAACTATAGTGAAATCTGAAGCAGAATAACATATGAAATATAATGAATTTCAATGTATTGAAATGTAATAAATACTTTTCTTAAGGAAATGCAGTTGAATACAAAATTATCTTACGGATAAATATGTATTAAAAAGGATTTTTTTTCAATTAGCAGATTTAATCTGAAATGATAATTAAGTATTTAGGGCATACTGCTATACCTAGTTAAGTCTAGTAAAACATTGCTTGGATGAGATTTATTTGAAAATTTAATGCAACAGAGAATTGATCTAGATATTAATAATAATAGCAATATCTAGGATATCTAAAATTTTAGGAAAGGATATATAACACGTATGCAATCCTAAAACATTAGGAATTGAATACGTGTAAAACAAGAAGAAAATATATTTTTTTCTAAGTTTACGTTAGCTTTTAAAAAATTTAAATTATTTATCAACATATTTTAAATGCACAAATGCTACTTAACAAAATTTTGACTGAAAATTTCATTTACAATTTCGACAGTAAAAAGTATGAATATAATCTTTTCAATTCTTGCTTTTTTTATTTATTGTAATTTTAATTTAAAAAGCAAGGCAGCGCCAGATTTCACACTGCACAGAGAAAAAAAATCTGATAAAATTACCTTATTGCATGATAATGATATTTCTGGAAAAAAGACCCATCATTCTGGTTAATGAAACTAAAATGTAGGGTACTTAAATCATTCATTTTTTGCAATTTTTCCATGTACAATCCATGTACATGACTGCAAATTTCACCAGTTTAATGAAATATAATATTTGAAGATTTTAAAAATGATGGTTTCTATAGTAGACTACGTAAGTTACACTCCTTTTTATCCCAGATTATTTTTAAAAAGTTTAATAATAAACAATTCACGTCACTGTAAAAAGGCCTGCTGGTCGTGCTTTTTCGTTGGTCAGAAATAAACCGAGCTTAAGAAAGTTAAATAGTCAGCAATAATGGACATTAAATGAAAGACAAAAGACGGGAAAACCTATATAGCATTGAGCAATTTCTTTTTTGTATCACTTATTTAAAAATTTAAAAATCTGTAATGGATTAAAAATATACCATTATTTTCAAGACTTTTAAAGCAGTTAAAAGTTGTCAGCTTTAAAATTAATTTTGTTTGGACTAATTAAGTAGAAATAATTCTCTAAATTATTTTTAACAGTAAAAAAACATCGAAGTGAAGAATAAGAAATAACCAAATATGCTTATTGAATTGACTAATAGCCTTGTATATTAAGTATTCTGTGCTTCAGTTTACTGAATGTATAATACCAATGCAATTCTAATATAAATTATCGATATATCAAATTAATAATAGCTATAGTTAACATTAACATGAAATAAACATATAAAAAAGTATATTTTTAGAGCAGTGCTTTGCATTCATGTTTTAATTTAAAAATTTTTAGTAAACAATTATTTTAATTTAAAAATATCTATTTTCATTTCTATGGAGAATTACTAAGCAATTTGTCATTTAAATTGTAAATAAATAAAGATAAATAATTGCAATGAACTAGCAAAAAAGAAAAGTACGATAAACTTAGGCTACTGCATATTCGACGTTTTAATTTTTTGCATGCTGGACAAATTAACTGATTTCATAGAAAATGCATATTTCTTGAATTGATGATACTAATTAAAATACTGATGAAACCAACTGATAAATATTAATAATTCTTACCCAGTGCCACAAGCAACATCTAAAATCTGATGACAGTTATGCTTTCGTAAAAGTTGAACTAAAAATTCTCGATAATGCTTTGTACGATCATTTTTTTCGCCTATATAAACTTCCCAAACCTTCGCAGCTTTTCCATCAGCATATTGATCCGGTAAACCTTCTGTACCAACTCCTAAAGAGCGAGGACGAAGAACTGTGTCTGCCATTTTGGGCATTAACTTCCAAAATCTAAAATTTTAAATTCGATAAATAACTTTTTTTTAAGGGAGAAAATTTATTTTCCAACGTTTAAAGATTTTTGTCTTTCGTTTTCATATTTATAAGGTTAATTTACGTCATATAGTGTTTACAAGATTGAGGGGTGTTGATTATCAGTACATTGATAACCAGGACAAAGCACTAAATGAAGTAGCTTTTCCCGAAATTGTGCAATCATCAGTAAGTATGGATGGGTCACAGATCGGGGGGGAAAACATTTTTGCTGAATTTTTCGTCTTAGTATTTGTTTGAATTATTGCAAAATATTTTAGATATAATGTTATCAGGCTAAGATAATCTCAGTTTACGTTAGGGGTCACATTTGACATTTATTTTGAAGATGTTAAATTCCGTTTCTAAAATTCGTGCTTAGCAACAGATATACACCAAAGTTCAAAAATAATAACATTCGTATCATCGATATTTATTATACATTTAAATGACCAATTTTACATTTTTTTAAATTTTTATCTAACCATAGATATTCTCGAAATAGATATCATAAAGTATTTTACGTAAATAAATGTTATTAGTTGCTTTTAACTCAGTATATTATCGGTATCACCAATGATTAGATACTGACAAGAACTTACTATAAAATATAATTTTATAGCAGATTGTTTGACCGATAGATCATTATCACCCTTATAGTGCAATTACGAGTTTCAAACGAAGTTCAATAAAATAAATTTTTAGAAAATATATTTCTACCTTCATCCGTCGATAAAAAAAGGTTCTTTTATAGTTAATTTAATTTATCGTAATTATTAATCGTAATTATTTTAAATGACTATGCTAAGAAAATTAGTTAATTCTTTACAAAACAGAAACAAAAATATACACTGACTAAAAATAAAAATTATGCTGAAAAATATGGTCTCAATAGTTTATTCAAAAAAGTTGGTTGGAGCCTCTTAAGAGTACTCTATATCGATGGAAAAACTTTTCATAGCAAATTCTTCTCCACCTCAATAAATAACTTAAAATTTAAAGTATTGAAAAAGCGAGTTCAGACAAATCTGGAGTAACTAATGAAGTTTCAGTTACTCAAAATAAATTTCAAAATATCAAAATGCAAACAATTTATTGGAAGAAAACTTCTCCATTGCGTAATCCTAAGCTATTATCCCAAAACTTGTTTGTATTTTGATATTTTGAAAATTTGTTTTCAGTATTTGAAACTTCGTAGTCTATATCACGAGTTAAACTTTTCTTCACAAATTTTGTTTCACTTAGATAATTAATTTAAAATTTAAAGTACAGAAAAAATGAGTTCAGTGAGACCTAAAGTAAACCATGAAATATCAATTGTTGAAAAAAAACCTTCAGGTTATCAAAACTCAAAAAAATTATTGGTAGAGTACTTAAGTAACTCCGGGTAAATATCTATATTTATATCTATTTATTATTTTTTACTACTTAATTTAATATGATTCTGAAAACTTTTGATTTGTAAGACATACAGATTTTTAAATTATTTTAAATTTTATATAATTTTAAATTAGAAAATTCAAAATCTTAATTTAATCGACCGAATAATTTCTGAGAAATAAAATTTTGAAAAAAACGCATGCTTTCAAATTATTATTTCTAAATAACTATTTGACTGAATTCAATTTGAATTTGTCGCTCGAAATTATATTGTTTAAAATAACGGGAAAAATTCCAAATCTGTTTTACCATCGAAAAAGATTAAATAAAGATTAGAGTAAATAATAAAAAATAATAATAAAAAATATTAAAAAAATGTACGAACAAAAATTTTATTGGATAAAAATTACCTTTGGATAGAAAAGAAAATATGATTCTTTTAAAATATATTTAAATTCGCTTTACTAGGTCTAGATATATGGTAAAATATGTAGAAAAGGAAATTAACATAAGGGCTCCAAAATTTCAACCTCTCTTCCGATTTAACTAATTGGAATCATGTTTTCTAGATGGCTGTTCCTTTTCATGTTAAGGATCGAAAATCTAAATTCGTCGAAAAAAGGCATATTTATTTATAGTAGATGCATTTTTGTGTTTTAATGACGGAGAATTCCATTAGGATAATTAAGCTTGCTATTATGATTGCATTTTAAAACAGAAAAATTCGATCTCTAGAAAAAAAGCTATTAATGTGTTCTACTTTATATTTTGAGCACTGTTCATTGACCTACCGCTGCTTAGCGACACTGTTATAGGGCATGAGGTCAAGTGTAAAATAAGCACTAATTTTCCAAAACTGCATCGTAATCTCGTAAAAATTATCTTTTTGACAATCTGCATTGAAAATATTTTATAGAGGAGGCAATTAAATTGAATCGTGAATAAACAAAGATGTAAACAAAGTAGAAAAGATTCTCTCTCTCTCTATCTATCTCTCTCTTTCTTTTCTTCTCTTCTTTTCTTCTCTTCTTCTCTTCCTTGTTTGAGCAAAATTACTGAAGCCCGTTCAACCTCTTGCATCTCAAACGATTTTTACTTAGAAATGTGCTGATGAATATAATGAAATATTTTTTTTGTTGAAAAAAATGTAATAAATTAAGCTATAGTAACTGTTTTTGTTAATTTTGAATTGTTACATAAAAAAGTGATAAATGTAAATTTTTAGCATATTTTATATGCAGTAGGATATTTTTATGGCGTACTTCTTCACATTTTGGTGATAAAGCGAAATTCACTAAACTCAAATAAGATATTCATATGGCCTAAAACTGTCCAAAAGGTTACTTGAAACTAGCATCTTACATTTCTCATTTTTCATTGTAAATAAAAAGTTCCAAACAACGAATATAAATTCAATTGTATTTTTTGTATAAGCAATCGCTTTGTAAAGATGCGCAAGTAGAAAAATAAATCTTGAAACGCTACTTTTTATGTCATAAAATTTTAGCAAATATTGCAAATTTTATTGGACGCTGAATCTCAAAAAAAAATTATAATAATAAATAAATAAAAGAGTGGTCATTATTTTCTGACCAAATTCGTATAATTTTCAGTATCAAATTTCAGTGTTTAGAACAATTCTCAAAAATTAGTTCCTTTACGCGAAACGGCCAGTGAAGGGGTCAGGGAACGCATCAGAAAGGTTCTGGGTTTGAATCGCAAGCAAGGCATGGATGTTATTTCATTCTCTATACTATCGGTCCTTACGGTGGGAGCAACGTTGGCCCACCTAATATATGGTGCCCCTGGAAAAAGTGGCCAGCGAATCTGCCTTTTAGATGCCTGTATGACATAGGTCATTCCCCAGGCTGTCATTGGAGAAAAAAAAGTTCTTTTTGCACTCGTGCATTGATTTAACGTCCCGCAGTGGACTGATCGTTAAGACACGGTTCCCAGCAGATCACCGAAGTCAAGCATCACTGGCTACGGTCAGTGTGCGGGTGGGTGACCACTTGGATCAGTCTGCGTAGGGACCGAGGGTGTGCGGTATTGNTTAATTATTGGTGATCTTGTCCTCATTTCGGATGATAATCTTCCACCAACGAAATGGAAACTTGGTCGAGTGATCTCTGTGCATCCTGGACATGATGGAAAAGTTAGAGTCGTGGCATTAAAAACAGCTGAGGGCATGACATCAAGAGCTGTTACAAAACTTTGCAAACTTTGAACATTTGACTTTAAATTCATTAATTCAATCAAGAAGTCCTGTATAAACTAATTTTACTTATTATTAATTAATATGTTTTTTGTTCATTTCAGATTTTATGTTGTAATTTGAAAGCTCTTAAAGCTTTCAAGGTGGGCGGCATGGAGCAGCGCCATCTGTAACTTTTGAGAAATGCGCATGCGCTCAATGAACGAGAGAAGAAGAATGTATGTAACCATCAACGAGAGAACATCTTCTCATTATCATAACTAAAAATAAAGTTATTTGTTATTGTTTATCGAATCGTTCAATCAACATCCATCGAATTGACAACACTTTTTGTTTATTTCGATACAACTTAAAAAATTTTTTGAGAATATAAAATATGCCCTGATGTATCATTGAGATGGCCACTATATAAAGCTTTCTAACTTTCCTGGATTAAGGCATACAATTGTGGTGACTAGAACGTCCTTCTACGAACCCGGGAGTTCTTGGTTTGGAGCCTTTTGGCAGTTAAGGAACATTTTTCCCGTCACTTGCATTTTGCTAACAAAAATGAGCACATGCTATTCACTTTAAATGCATGATTGCTGCTGTTGCAGTTCATTTACGTCGCACTAGAGCTGCACAATAGGCTATTGGCGGCGTTCTGGGAAACATCCCTGAGGCTGATCCGAGGACATGCCATCACAATTTTGATCCTCTGCAGAGGGGATGGCACCCCGCTTCGGTAGCCCGATTACCTACACGCGAAGTCGAGCATTTTACGGTAGAACAGTTTAACGAGGACCAATACTGCGCACCCTGGTCCCTACGCAAACTATTCCAAGTGGTCACCCACCCGCACACTGACCGCATCCAGTGATGTTTGATTTCGGTGATCTGCTGGGAACCGTGTCTTAACGATCAGACCACTGCAGGACTTAAATACATGAAGTTTCCAAATTCGACTATTGTTTGTTTCGTAAGCAATTTTAACACTATTTTATTCAGTTTTGAGAAACCCTATTTTACCAGTGTAGTTACTGTCAATATAAACACAACAGATCCTAATTTATAATCGACTGCAAACTGTATTAAAAATACTTGAATTTTGTCTTTAATTTCATACACTGTTAAATTTTTTCAATGGGTTGAACCATTATATCGTTCAAAATAGATACAACCGAGATACGGTGATATTTGAACCATATATTATCATGCTTCTTGAATATAATTGCACTATACTGTCGTTGAGCTCGCACTAAAATATGGTTCAATTTAACGCTTTATTCAAAGGTTAAAACAACTTTCTGTAGTATTTCGCTTCAATGTAACAATAATGTAAGTTAACGTTTAATTGATTTTATGCCTTTTTGTTGATTTAGACATTGTTTTTAATTGTGAACTATTTCTCGTTCATATTATTATATGACATTTTACTGAGAAATTGAATCTTTGGCTTAAATGGATTGAAATAAAAATCATGCGTTTTGAAGGTCGAAATGTTTACTTTGCTCCTTAATTTAAGAAGTTTTTTTTAAATAGTTTTTTTATATTGAGTTAATTAAGAGATGTGTGTATTTATAACCGCTATTATGAGCAGCTGGTCAAGAGTTTCAAGTTTCAGAAGAAAAAAATGGAGCGCTATAGTGAAAGGGTTTCATTAAATCATTGCACAGTATCAGTCTTAAACCAAATCTGTTTTTGAAATTTAACATCTGTCACATTCAGCTTTATCGTAATTTTTAATCTCTTAATGATATCTATCCAGACTTAGTAAACGTATTCAACTTTATTTCTATTGTCAAATGAAAGAAGTTTGAATATAGCTCACAACTATAGAATTTATTTTTATTTTAGTTACAGTAAAATATTTATTTCTTGTGCTTTAGTGTTCTTTGTCTCTCTTTACTGCGACCCAAAATTATTATGCAACAAAATTTTGAGCTTGTCGACCGGCCTATGTAGGGGTTAGGGAACTGCCCTTGCATCAGAAAAGTTCTGGGCTCGAATCCCGGGCAAGGCAAGGATGTTCTTTCCTTCTCTGTACTATCTACTATCTGTCCTCATTATGGGAGCAACGCTGACCCACCTAATATGGTGCCCTTGAAAGAGAGGTCAACAAATCTGACCTGTAAATGCCTGAATTGACGGATGTTAACACAGGTGAGCATTGGAAAAAAAAAAGTTTTGAGCTCTGATAATATTTAAAAAAATTTCTTCTTACAAAAGACAGTATAATTATTTTCAGCCTTAGCTAGAGATTTTAAAAACTTATCTAGAAAACTCATTTGGTTTTGATTATTTTATGATTAAAAGAAGACGTATTCTTCTTGTATTTAAATATAAATACCTTCGCTTATTAAGTATATAAAAAATTTGCAAATTTTACGCTGAGAAAAAAAGTATGGTTAAAACTACCGAATATGGTAAAATTTTCATGTTTCTATCTCTATGGGAACACCGAAAAAAGGCTTTGTAACTTTTACCGAAGCGCTTTGGTAATGATTTTGGTAAAAAAATAATGATATATTTGATAGAATAATAATAAAATTTGGTAATTTTATCATGCTACCTTAGAGAATGACGTGAAAACTATTTTTGAGGCTAAATTTACTCTTTATTTTTGTACTTTTAACTAAACAAGTGGTAATAAGAACTATACTTTTGAAAAACAGAATTTCCGATAAACCGTCACCATATGAACTGAAAAATTACCAAATGAAAAACTTAAATACTTTAATTTTGATTTTATTAACCAAAAATATGGGAGGGGGTTTCATAAATGTTATTATCATACTTCAAAGTAATTTTACCAGAATTTTTTGCTCCGTGTAGACAAATAAAAATTTAAAAGCTATACAAATAGATCAACAAGATCATGAATATTTCTCGCCAAAGGTTGAGATTAATAAATTCGAAAAGTTATACGGACCACACAAATGTTAAACAATTAAAATAGAAATTTTACAAAGTACATAGTAATTATAGTGAGCCAGTAAATTCAAATGTGGTAGCTCAGTTTAATAATGGCCAATGTTTTTTTGTTTATAAAATAATATATGAATAAAAATTGAATCAGTTATACGCTGTATTTACAGCATGTTATTTGTATTATTTAATTTTTAAATATGATATAAAACCATATTTCGTACAAGCTTCTTTCACTCTTAAATACTTATATGCATATTACTAATAGTTCATAGTCCAAATTTTCATTATAAGTTTTATTTGAAGCTAAAAAAAAACAACTTGAAGAAAACATAACTCACAGAAATGACATGATGCTAATGCATGAAAAACTCGGGTTTATTTTACCCACTAAGTTCAAACTAAAGGGTGTTTGGTTTCCTTGGTAAATATAAGTACCTCGACCCTAGAATATCTTGGTGTCTTGGTGATCTCTTCTTTTTTGTCCTTAAGTCAAACTAAGTTAATAAAACCATTCGATTTCCTTTGCATGAGTAATTGAAAGCCGAATCCTTCTCGCCGTTTTAACGAGGCTAAGTGATATCATTGCAACCAGTAAAGTTTTCTTCAGTGCAATACTAAATTAATAATTACTAATTTTTGTTTAATGTACTTAATCTATAATAACTAATTAATTTTTGCTTAATATACTTAATCTACAATGACCAATTAATTTTCGTTTAATGTACTAAATCTAATCTGCCTTTCTTGTCTAATCTACGTCTCATTTTTACCTAAAATCATCGGAAGTGGGGTTAAATCGATGAGTGGTCATGTAAAAAAAATTTGAGCCTATTTTTGAAAACTTTTTATCCTTTGAAAAGTATGCATTACAATTGCTCAAACACACACGAAATAATATTTCACATTTAAAAATTTAATTTTCAAGTTTAAGAAAATCATTTTTCACTTTATTTTATTTTATTTTATTTTATTTATTTATTTGTTTATTTTTTTCTTATTTATTTTTTTTTGAAGGTACGGGTGTATACATTTTATGTTTACAAACTTAAAAAAATAAAATAAATAAAAAAAAAGAAAAGAATGAAGAAAAAAAAATAAGAAAACAAAAATGAAAAAGAAGTAAGGAAAATAATAAATTAAATTTACCTATTTAGTTTTTGAGCTTAAATGCGCGTTATTTAAATATCTCTTTTCAAAAAATTAACGTGCAAAGCCTTTGAAACTGTTTTATATAGTAACGAGTTTAAATGCGATAAAAAAAAATTATAGTACTCAATTTAATATCTCTATTAATAAAAAATTTAAAAAGATGCAAAAAAAAAAAAACAAATGAGAAAAATCATAATTTTTGAATAGTCAAAAATTCAGATTTTTACTAACTACATTCTAGAAGCTTATTAAACTTAAAGGTTATTACCATTAAAATTACATGGAAAAAATATAGTAAAAACTACCAGAATAAAATAAAATTTACCATGTTTCTTACTTTATGGTAACATCAAAAAGCTCGGAAATTTTTACCACACCGCTTTAGTAGTAATTATGGTAAAATTAACAAAAATATGGTTTTAGATAAAATAAAGTAATAAGATTTAGATAAAATAAAGTAAATAAGATAAAATTTGATAAATGTGGTAAAACTGAGTGATTTTATCATGATATTTCAAAGCATGGCTTATTTTTGGTTTTAAATTTACTCTTTATATTTTCACCTAAAATGGTAATAAGAACTACACTTTTGAAAAACAGAATTTCCGATAAGCCTTTACCATACGAACTGAAAAATTGCCAAATGAATGATTTAAATACCTTATATTTTGGTTTTATTAAAAACTATCTATGCGGTTAAATAAACTTTTCAGTTTGTATTTTTTACTAAATACATGGTAATGAAATAATTTTTTAAACCAGAAATTCCGTTAAACTGTTACCATATAAACGAAAAATGAATTAATTAATGGTTGAAATACCGTACATTTTAGATTTATTAACAAGAATTATGTTTTTTTTCTTTTTTTACCAATATGTCATTACCATACAGTACCGTTATTTTCCAGAATTTTTTCCTCCGTGTAGAAAGAAAAATATTTTTTTAAAGAAATTTCGATTATTTCAACTCTTGTGTCTTTGCTATATTTTATAACTATGGCTTTTATAGATCTTTTCATTCGATATTTATTAGTTATCTATATTTATTTTCTATTAATAATTACTTTTTTAAAGTGATCAAACTATTATACATCGAAGTACCGTAAAATATGGTCAAATCTCTTATTAATCATAACATATATCATAAAAATTATATTATTTTGTAAAAAAAAATGTCATTTCTTTTATTCGTCGAAAATTACAATACAGCCTTCATTAAAAATGTATAAAGTTAAAAAGAATGCTTCGCTGTAGTAAATTATACTTTTTACTTTCTCATTTCGTTCAAAATTTATGATTCAAAACTTTCTTCGTAAGCAACCAAACATTTTTTCATAATAATCTGACAAGTAAAAGAAGAAGAAAAAAAACGATGATTTATGACACTTTTTTTGCGTGTGCTTAGCTCATTTTTTTCTACATAGGATTCATTCAGAAAAACTCTCTGACTATGAAGATTAGAATAAATTGATGAAATATAAAACCGGTGATAAAAAAAATAGCACAAAACATAGCAAAATTCAAAATTTCAAAGTTTTCTTCATGACTTACTAGCTTTGGAATAAAGATAATTAATTTTTTTTTAGTCTTTGATAGTTCTTTTGTAATATTAAAATAATCTTGAAATTTTTATATTTTTTTAAGCAAAAAATTTATAGAAACAGTGTATACAATCAATTTATTTCCAATTGCTATGTTTATTTTGTATTAATTGTACATATATTTTTAAACTACACTGTCTATTTTGCTTGTATAGATGAGGGTAAGAATACCCGGCGTTGGTACCTGCAAATACTCAAAAAAGTCAAAACTATTAAGAGTGAGAGATTAATCAATAGAATCTAATGTTACATCGCATTATTTACACAGGGTAGTTTTTTTTTTTTTTTTTTTTTTTTTTTTTTTTTTTTTTTTTTTTTTTTTTTNTTTTTTTTTTTTTTTTTTGTTGCTTGAGATTTTTAAATGGTTCTTAGATATTTTCAAGTCGCTAATTTTAAATCCGCAATCGGTTTCTCTCTCCAAGATAAGGATTTTTTTTAAATGGCATTTTTAGTCTATCTTTTTTTGTCGAAGTGTGCAAGTTTAAAAACGTTACATGTAACAGGGAATTGCATAAATATTACAACAAACTAGAGGAGTTAGGGCACATCATCAGAATTAAAATTGCATATGATCTCTTTCCCGAAAAAGTCGTAAAAAAAAAGCTTCTATTAATCTTTTTATGTTAGTTTCTTTGCTATAAAACAACTCCTACTTTATTACTAATTAATTATTCTATTCGAAATACTTTCTCACACTTTTAAAAGCCACATCCTGTTCTTAAATCTATTTTTGGCTCAACTATGCATTTAATTAAGAGCAGGACATATTTCCCT
>NC_092215.1:52064679-52095418 GCF_043381705.1 Parasteatoda tepidariorum | reverse complement strand
AAAAAAATCGAGTTAAAGGGAGTAAAATTCGAGTAATCGAGAATAATTAACATGAAATTGAAGATAAAAGGGTCGGGATCTCATAAAAAAATCGAGTTATAGTAATATTCGAGTCATCGTACTTCGAGTTATAGCGAATTGACTGTATATGGAGAGAGAGAGAGAATGAATTTCTGAGTAACGCACTATTGTATGCCCAAAAGTATAAAAGTATTTCACCTGTACAGAAGCTACTAACTAAACAAACTGCAGTCTAACAGTCAACATTTACAATCGTTAGCATGTACAATCTTTAACATCTATAATGTTTAACATTTACAATATTTGAAACTTACAGTAAATATTTAGCATTTACAATACAACTGTTGTAAAGTTTGAACCAAGCCTGTACCATGAAGATAGCCGTAGTGCTCCACCAGTCACGATGATTTTCTGTTAATAAATACTTTTTAGAATGCTCAGGTGAAAATGTGATCTCCTCCGATCTATTGGGTAGCCAACTAATTTTCCGTCATTTTTTTTAGATTTTAATATTCCGCATGCCATTAAATGTTTTGGCATGATGTTCTAGGTCATTCGAAAGAGGATGCTTTGTTCTATCGGAACACTTTCAGAAATAAAACTCTCACTTTTGACAATTCAGCTATCCTTAAACTGTATTTCGTTAAATTTGAAAAGCATTTTGCCATGAATTCACGCGATTTGTGACGAAACGTGAACTCAGAAAGATCTGACGAAAATGCTTCCTCTACTGGGAACTTCATCGCAGTTCATTGTGGGAGATTGTTCTACTGTATCATTTCCTACTTTTGTTACTTTTGGTACTGACCTCAAGTCAATAAAGTCCCGAGTTTGTATCCAGGCATGGTTGTTCTTTTCTTCCTCTATCTTTTCTTCTTATTGAGGGAGCAACAATGGCCCACCTAATACGGTATCCGTGAAAGATCAACGTAACTGCCGTTGTGATATCCGAAAGGCGGTTGGCAGTCTAAACGGTTGGGCATTATGAAAAATAAGTTTGCTACTTTTGACGAAATTCGTTTCCTCGAAGAAGTTTCCTCATTTTGACAAAATATTCACTTGGAGCATATAACCAAGAAACGGTTTGGTCAAAAACGAAGGAAGTTCCGTAAACATTGTGTGCAGATATTTTACAGAGAATCTTCATTCTTTTTTTTTCTTTTTTTCTTAATTTATGATTATTATTAGATTATAAAATGGAATGTCAAGTCCAGAAAAATTATTATTTTCGACACTTTACAACTAATTTAAACGATATTAAGGTGCAACATATAATTTTCTAACAAATAATAGAGTATTTTCCTATAGTATAGAGAAATGGAGAGGAAGAAAGCACTATTTAAAATCAGTAAATATACAAATATTGAGATATTTTTAAGTGAAAGAAATTCTAAAAGCATTGCGTGTTATTATTTTTCTCTATTTTCCAACAATTTAAGATAAGAAAAAGTGTGACAGATAACAAACATTGAACCAAGTAATCTTTTAAAGGGAACAATAGGAGAAATTGTATTTTGGAAGTGTATTTTATACTATATTTTTTTCTAATTTTTGAAGATTTTTGGAAAAAGCAATTTTTATTGCGTGTCTCTTAATTTCAAGCTATTATCAGAAATTGTTATCTAAATGACACAGAAAATCTTACGATATAAGTCAAGTGCTTTTCAAATTGAATTATACAATTCCATTGTTTTGTTACTTATCTCATAATACTTTCGTTTTTAAAAGATGTAAAATAAAAGTATATGAAACAAAATATTTAAAATGAAATGACAATGCAAAAATATTTTTAACGCATTTAAATTTCATTATCTTAATTTGTTATGCCGGCAGTAGTTTTTATTTACTTGTAGCAATTAAAGTTACAGGAAAATTTTACTTTCCATAATTAATTTACATAACGCGATGTATGCCGTTCTGCTTGTCTAAGATAGGTACTCTGCCAGACATTCGTCTGGAGCTGTGGCAGTGACTATGGTAACGAGGTATGATTATTTTAAGTAGGGGTGCGGGGTCCCTCTTTAGGACTGGTTTCGGCGAGAGAAAAGGAGACCTCTTCATCGAAGCTACCCTCCCTAAAATGCCCTCTTCTTGTTTCCATAGCACCAGACTGCCGCGGACTTAGTGGCGGTCAGAGTACCTATCTTAGACAAAGAGTAGTAGTCCAGTGGTCAGAGAATCAGGCTCCAGTCAAGAATCACCAGGGTTCGATTCTCGACTGTGCTAAGACCTGCCAAGTACATGCAATATACGTGCTCGTAAAATCTGCGGAAGAGATCTTTAAAATCCGTGCTCGAAAGTCCTGTGGTCGGTCGCTGATCAGTACCATAGGTACAGTGATCTAGAAAAAACTCCCCTCCCCTTCAGATCTATGTCTAAATTAAGGAAGTGGCCTCACGAATGAGATCCTATGTTCAGATGAGTAAAATTGTGATTGTCTGTCTTCGAATCATCCCAGACCGTCGCCAATAGCCCATTGTCTAGCCCTAGTGTGACGCAAATAAAGTAAATACCGAAACTTTTGTTCTTGATACTGTTAATGTATAGTGATAGCTACGAATAAACAGTTAAATTACCACTTTCTTGACGTTTATCTTTTTTTGCTCACATTCCCTCACTCAACAGAATCAAAATATTTTGCAATTTTCTGCAACTGTAACTGCATGTCAATTTGAACAACATTATCGTGCAAATTAGTAGATTTTGAATCTTATTGCTTGATACTAAAGTTTATCTTGGATGGATCCATGGTTTATTATAACTCCTTATTAAGTTTGCAATATTTTGCATGATACTATGGTTCAAAGTACCTTGACCATAGTTTAGCGTTGAGCAAATTTTTCTGAGAGGGTACTTTTGAAGAAAATATTTTAAACGTATTTTTAAGTTCTCTTAAAGCACTTTGAAAGCAAATTCGAAAAACTTTATTTTAAAAAAAAGTAATAAATAGTGAATAAACTCGGAGAAAAAAATTCCAGTGAAAGTACTGTACTGAACAATAATGACATTTTTCGTAAAATAATAATAATTGTAATTTTGGTAAAAAAAAATTTACCTACGCTATTTAAACCAATAATTTGATAATATTTCCGTTCATATGCTTACGGTTTACCGGAAATTTTAATTTTATAAGTTACAATTCTTATATCACATATTTAGTAAAAAATACAAAACTACAAAGTAAAAGTAACCAAATAATCGGTTTTTACTCCCAGCTCTAAGGTATCTACCACATTTTCCAAATTTTATCACAGATTATAATACCATATTTTAATGTTAATTTTGCGAAAATCTTAATTAAAGCGATTCGTTTACAATTACTGAGCTTTTTGAAGTTTCCATAGACCAAGGAAACGGTAAATTGACCATATTCAGATAAATTCTTTACCATATTCTTTCACCATACTTTTTTTCTCAGTAAATAAATAAGTTCTCAGAACAAACAAAAGTCAATAAAAGGGTAGCATAATAGTAAAAAGACATTCACTTTCTGTCTTAGAATATAACCCAAAAACTTTTATCAAGTTTACTGTAAATCAGCAAGCACGATATTATGACCCAAGTCATCAAAATCATAATTCAGAGTAGAGTAAAACTTTCTGAGAGAGTACTTTTCAGAAAACGTTTGAAATGTATAGTTTATTTTCTCTAATAGCACTCTAAAAGCAAATCTGGAAAACTATTTTGAAAGAAATAAAAATTTACACTGAGAACTGACTTATTTAATAAAAAATTACATTCTGTTAAAATTACCGAGCTTTATGGTGTTCCCATAGAGCCAGAAAACTGTAAATAAACAATATTCTGATAAATTCATAGCCATATTCTGTCCTGGTCATATTCTTTGACCATACTTTTTTTCTCAGTGAATAAATTAGATCTTAGAACAAATAGAAGTCAATAAATGGGTAAAATACTAATAAAAAGACATTCACTTTCAGTTTTAGAATGTAACCCAAAACCCGTTATTAAGTTTACTGTAAATTAGTACGATATTATGGCCCAAGGCATCAAAATCTTACTTCAACGCATAGCAAAATCTTCGGAGTGTGTACTTTTCAGAGAACGATTAAAATTTATATTTTATTTTCTCTTATAGCACTCTAAAAGCAAATTCAGAAAGCAATTTTTAAAAAAAATGTTTTCTCAAAACAACCAAGAAGCAATCAATGGAGATCGCACTAAGAAAAAAGAACTTTCTGTTTGATGTCATAAATTCAGTCAGTAACAATAGTTTTTATGTATCTATTAACTATTACCATTTTTAACAATTGTACGAAAATATTAACCTTCATAAAATTTGAAATATTTTGTTATTATCAATAAGTTTTAAATTATATTTCTTCAAATAAAAATTAGACAATTGAATTGAAGAACATTTCAAATATTTTTAGGCATAATTCCAGTATTTTGTATTTTTCCTCTGTTCTTTTTTCTGTGTATCTCTGTTCTCTGTTCAGAAAGAGCTTTTAGTGGTCAGTGAATTTTGCTTAAATTCCTGTTTAATGCTTTTATTTTTTTTTATTTAATTTAATTTATTGGCTTCATTAATATAAATTGAAACAATGTTAGTTTAATCAATAAAATTGATCCACCATCCAATGCTCGCTATCAATCATCAATCTCATGAACAGCTTTTGTTCTTATGCGTATATTTATGAACGCGAATGAAAGAAATTTGGAATTTTTCATACTACCCTGAAATTTTCAAGCGTGAAACCATAATATCATTCAAATTAGTGACAACCTTAATACGGCGTCATAATTTGAACCATATAATCATATTCCTTAAACTTAATTACACAACAGTAAGGTTAAATTTGAACTGAAACACAGTTTAATTTAGCACGTTAATCAGCTTGAAACGGATTTGTTAGATATCGTTTATTTCAGTGGTTCCTAAATGGTGTTCCGTGGAACTTTAGGGATCCATGGAGGAGTTAAAGGGATTCCGTGAGTTAGTACTTTTTATAACCAATTATGAGTTTTGAGACCTCTGATTATATTTAGATCCAACCTACAACTTATAATTTATTTAATCTCGCGATTGCTTGTATGAAATTATTTCAAATAAAATGCCAATGAAATAGAAATGGCATTTTCTTGAAGGAAAATATATTATTTCTAAAAACAATATCTTAAACAAATGAAAAAAGGCATTTATTTATGAAATATTTTATAAGTACTTCTCCTATCGCTCTTTTCAAATTAAAATAATTAAATTCTTTAATAAAGAAATTTGCTTCCATTATAATCATTTTCTACGTTTATAGTAGTTCTTTTAAGTTTTCATTTCGAAGTAAATCTCAATTCGGCTTATTTGAATCATTTTCAGCTTATGTATATACACCCGTCATAAATTCACAACTAGACTAGGTATATCAGAAAGAATGCAAATTTACCTGTCGGACATAAAACCTAATTTAAGATTATTAATAATAAAACGATAAAATCTTCATTCCTCTAATTTTATTTTATTTCATTACCGTCGTTTAACAGCTGACCCCATTTTTGGGTATAAGACTACTAATGTTCAACTACGTACACTTGTAATTTTGAATCCAATCCAGAAGACAAGGGAACTCTTGGATCAAGTATTGGGAGAAATTTGCCTTCGTGGAGAACTTTTTGATGGAACTAACCCCCATTTGCGTTACATGGAGAGGAAGACCACGAGACCTCCCACGGTTAGCTTGACGGCAAGGGAACTCTAACCCATGATCCGTCTACCCCTGAGATTATTTCACGTCAGCACTGTGGTCAGTGCAAGCCGGATGCGGAATTCGTATCGACCAGCCATCGTCGGAATTTGAACCCAGTTCACCTCATAGGAAGGTGAACCCTCTATCTCCTGAGCCATCACGGCTCTCATTCCTCTAATTAGAAAAAATATTTCAAATACAGTCTTTTATAGGTTATAACCTTTACAATTAGTAGTCTTTTATAGGTTATACGCGACTCTCATTCCTCTTATTTTTACTTTATTTTATAACCGTCGTTGAACAGCCGACCCAATTTCATGATTTTATGACTACTAATGTTCAACTCCGTAGCCTTGTAATTTTGAACCAATCCAGAAGACAAGGAAACTCCTGGATCAGTAAACCCAGAGGTATTGTTTTGTTATGGGAACATGAAGGACTTTGAGACTCGTCAGATTTAACGTGATATCAGTCACCATTTACTACACGGGGAGTTTCGGCCGATGAGGAGCGAACCCACTACCTCTTGGACACGAGCCCAGCGCCCTACCGACCAGGCTATCCCTACCCTTCATTCCTTTAATTAAAAAAAAAACATATATATATATATATATATTTTTCAAATACATTCTTTTATAAATTATACGTTTACAATTACCTTAAACTTAATTTATAAAGTTGGGATTCTGCCGAATGAATGTTGATTATTTATTGTTCTGTAGCCAAAAAAAAAAAAAAAAAAAAAAAAAAAAAAAAAAAAAAAAAAAAAAAAAAAAAAAANAAAAAAAAAAAAAAGGGAAGCGCTGGCTTATTGTACCGGTATTGTAGGTTAACGTGGAGCTGATGTTTATGAACGCATGGAAATAAAATTATTTAGCAATATTGGACACTCTATTTTGAGTCATTTAAAAAAAATGTTTTGATCTGACCACTGAAAATATCTATCTATCTATATATATATCTCTATATATATATTTGTAATAAAACAGTAATTTTACTCTTATAATGGTCTGATAATTCATCGAACTATATGCTTTCTAATCATAAAATATTCGTCATAAATAACTTTTTAGGATTTAAAATTTATTTCATACAATCAAGAAATAAAATATGCATTTTATTGCTTTTCATGAATAGTCATTTCATTATACTGATGCTTCCGCCGGATATGCAAATGTGAGTTTAAAAGGAAGTAGTTTTAATTTATTTATTTAAACCATTTCGTTTACGATGATAATAACTTTCAATTTTAGATCCTTCTTTCATTTTTATAAATATTCACAAACGTTTATGTCGTTGTTTGGGTGGGGTTCTCTTATTTATTTTCATATTTTAAACGAAAAATATGTCAAATATTAATTGAGTTGTCAGAACATCTCATTTCTTATTAAGTCATCAGCTATTTAAATATTTAATTTTTTATTTAGTTAAGGAAGCTTTTATATTATTTATTTTAAAATGTTTTTCTCGACAAAAGTTTAACAATAAAAATGTGTCTCTTTACAAAATTCTAGTGTAAAAAATATGTTTCATAATAAAAATATAATATTATATAAAAAAATATTTCATAGCAGAAATTTAAAGTTAAAACTATGCTTCTTTTCAAAATTTCATTATTAGAAATATGTTTCTAATAAATGTAAAATATATTTTTGAAAAAAAAATAACATCAGAACTTTTTATGAAGAAAAAAGAAGAAATAGTCAAGTTCTATCTAGGGGAAAGTTTGGTAACACTGGGTAACGAAGATTTGAAGGTTCTTAACTGATCAACCTAGAAACTGTCAGATTTATTGAAGATATTCATTGTTTCGTTGTGTCATTTCTGAAAAGTGTCATTTTTTTTCTAGAAAAAGTCAAATCACCCGGTCTTATCCTATTAGTGGGGCAAAACCAAGTACACATTTTACTTCTGCGGGAAATTTAAATATATTAGAATTTCAGGGAAAAAGTAGCAGACATTTCCATTTTATATGATAATTTATGAAAATTGTGTATACACGTGATGTAATCAAGTCGTATGTTAGAAATGAATGAAGCGGTGGACTGTATGGTTAAACAAGTAAAATTTATTTGATATAAGAAAACACAAAGTTCGACATAGAGTAGCGTTCTTGGCGAACAGAAGCGGTAGTCCAGCGTGTCCAGAGAGAAAGAATGGGAATAAGTTCTGTGATTCACCTTGGCGCATGATGAATGTCTCTCCAACCCACACATGATTTTTTTGAAGATCATGCGTGAGTGTTATGTATCTTTTTTCGAATTAAACATCTAATTTTGGCTTAAATATACCCCTCATTGAAATAATTTAAATTATTTCAATGGAAAACAAATGGTGGCTAAGGGGGCAGAGAGTTCACCTCCCAGTGAGGTGAACCTTGTTCGAATCCCATCGATGGCTGGTCGATATGAATTCCGCACCCGTCTGGCACCGTCCACAGTGCTGCCGCAAAATATCCTCAGATGGACCAAGGATTAATACTCCTTGTCGTCAGGCTAGTCGTGGGAGATTTTCATAATTTTCTTCTCCATGTAACACAAATGAGGGCTCCAATTACATTTTGAGCCAGGTTCGAAATTTAATTGGAGCTAATGCATTTTGCAATTGGCGTAATAAATAATTTATATCTGTAAATAATTTCGAATTTTTGCCCTTACAAACAAAAATCCGTTTTAAAGTGGCGATAAAGGCCTCTGTAGCCAAATCAGTAACAATATCAGGTAGTAAGATATATAAATATACATACATAAATTTTGTTTAAAGAACCCTTTCTTTGGCGTTTATACTCATTAAGAAACTTTTCTCTATGATCAACACTTGTACAATTAAGAAGAAAAGTTGTTGTAACTCTTTCATTGGGTAAGTTACCCATGGTTTGTGGTTTGTTTAATAAGTTTTGTTATTAAAACAAAGTAAATATCAATGAACTAATTTTCTACTCATGTTTCTGCCATTAATTGTTCAAGATTTTTTGCGGATTCAGTACAAAACCAGAGCTAGACTAAGGCAGGGGCATACGGGGCAATTGCCCAGGGCCCCCACCTTAGAGGGGGCCCCAAAATCGAATAGTTTATTTTACGTTTCCCTCTTTAATGAACTTTTTTTAAAAAATAAAATATCACTACAGTGTAAAATCCGTCAGTTTTATGTTGACTTCTTCATTAATCTATCGTATGAACACAATCTACATTTCGTAAATCCATGGATTTTTAGGGCGGAATTCTGCTAAATTTTCGAAATTAATGTGGCCAAGTTTGTCCAATCAAAAGCCTGTATTTTTACATATCGCAAAATGCGATATGTTTACTAAAATACGGGCTTCTGATTATCTTAATTGAGCCATCGTAACTTTGAAAATTCAGCTGAACTCCGCCCTAATGTCAGCAAGGATGCGAATTTTTCGCTGCTAGATAGTTAACGCTTTTTTTGCTGCTACCAAGCTAACAATCAGAAAACTGCATTCGGCATGATGGACATAGAATTGTCAGAAAATCAATAAAATGGACAGAACAATATTTCGTCTGAGCATTGAGGGCGGGGTGATACAGCTATGTTAGGTTTTAGTCAATCTTCTTGTTATCTATAATAAGGTGCAAAATTTGAATACCTCCACAATGTTCGGCTCTTCATTACTGAAGCAGAGGGGGGGCCCACAAAAAAGTTTTTGCCCAGGGCCCCAATTAGGCTAAGTCGGGCCCTGTACAAAAGTAATTGTGCACCAAGATGAAAATTCGTTTTATGATAATATTCAATAATAATATTAGTCAATTTAGTGTTTTTAGTAATACAATCGGAAAATTTTTGTTAACCGTTAAATTTGCATTTTACAGTCTTCCAGAAACTCCTAAAACTTCTTTGTCATCTAAAAATGGATTTAAATTTTTAAGTTCATCTGATGTATGATCCCCCCCTTTTTTTTTTTTACTTATCTCCTAGGCCAGAGGTCGCCAAAGTGGTCTATATAGACCCCCAGGGGTCTATTTAACAAAAGCGGGGGTCGATCTGAGCCAGGGGGTCGAATGGGGGTCGATCCGAATCGGAAAATTACACATACATCATTGAGTATGTAAAATTTGTGAATTTTTTTAATTGACTTAAAATCAGTTTCTTTATAAAACATAAATTAATAAACGTATCGGGTGAAACAAGTATTTACGTACCAGCGCGCAGTGGCACGAACTCAGCACAGTTTATAAGTCAGATGCATATGTGCGCTTGTCCAAATGTCACGTGTGACGAGCATTGACGTTACAAACGCAAACGGCAGTTTCAGCTATCTTTGCAAACTGTAAACAGTGTTGAATATTTGCAGTGTCATTCATAAAACTTTTATAGTTTTGGATAATTAGTTATTGTTTCCATAAAAACCATTCGTTTAGTTTAGATATCAATTTTAATTATCAATGCATGTAAAAAAAGAAGGTAAGCATTAATAATATGGATTAGTACAACCAGCGACAAAAGTATAGCACACTTTGTATTCTTTTACGAAAATTAAAATTGACCAATTTTGAACCGAATATAGCGAACCTTGCAAAAAACACCAGGGATACCCATCTCATTGATTAAGAAGCAATAAATCTGTAGTTACTTTACTTATTATTTCTACTTATTCATAATTACTTATTATTTAAGAAATATTAAGGTATTTAAATTTCAACATTAATATATTTTTCATAAAATTATTGTTACACAATGTACTATTACTTTAATAAATATTTAAAATCATAAAAAAAAACAGTATCCAATAAAGTTTTATTTTAATTAACAGAAAATTACTTTTATGGGGGTCGATGGAGATTTCGAAAAATTATGTAGGGGTCGATGATCAAAAAAGTTTGGCGACCCCTGTCCTAGGCGATTGATTTTTTCTGAACCATTTTGATTAACGCAGTTTCTGCTTCAGCAAACTCGATCCGTAATATTCCCTTGCGAAAGCTTACCATTAAATCTACAAGATTAGGATTTAAATTGGGGCCTGGCCATAAACATTCGTTAAGTGAAAGCTGTCCATTTTCATAAAAACAAGCATCAAACACAATGAGTAATTTGGCCGTTGTGCTTTCTTTCTTCAATACAGGCTGACGAGGAAGATAAAATGAATGTTGGAACTATTCGTATCACCGGTTCTACCACACCTTTCTCTAAATGTTCATTTAATGCTTCCTAATACTTTTAGTAGAGGCTATCGTTATTATGAAATCTTTTGACAAGACTTATAAATCTCCATTCAGCAAAATTGGATTTATCATGTAATTTAGGTGCATCGCATTTCCAGGGGAAAGATACTTCATAACGATTATTTTTTAAATGTAATAGTTTCATTAAAAATTTTTAACGCTAAATTCTCTTTAGGAGTATTTAAATCATCTTTTATCCCAATACTTTCAAGATCTTGGAATCTCTTTAATTTGTTTTTTTTTTCCGAATCCTGATTTCTTACTAAGCAACAAACTAAAGTATTTTCAGAAATGATTTCATTCATTACCTCTGTGGTTATCCATCCCAATTTACTTTCCACCAAAATAATATCAGTACCTCTAAATATGATTTGATTTGAGTCTAAGAATTCATTAAATAGTTCTGACTCAATTAATAAATCTATTTCACCTGGTTTATTAAAATTAGGATCAGGATGCGTTAAATGAGAAGAAACATTTATCTTAGAAATACCATAATATTTAAGCGGTGTTAAGTCCGAGATTTTTCGTCTAACTAAAAGATCAAAATTTCGCTGGAAGGCTTTTTTATGATTAAAAATAGAAGGGCATAGTTTTCTTTTAACTGTCAAATTTGAACCATTAATGCCAGAGATAGAAGAATTTGAATGGAGAGTATTCAGAGTGAATAAACGGAGAAATCTAGCAACAAATCGAACGGTCTGAAAGGGGCAGATTGAGGAAACCTTGGTCTGTTCTAGGCTGTAGTGCTGTTAAGGAGGAAGAAGTGTAATATCAAGTTTGATTCTACATATAACTTGATGTTACACCTCTTCTATAAAGTTTAACTAAGACTAAGAAATTGAAGTGTTAAATTAATTCTAGGGGTGGTGTAGAGTGAAAAAAGATGCATTGAGAATTGAAAAGAATATGTTAAGATAGTTTAGGCTTATAGAGAGGATGAAGGAAAAAAGATACACGAAAGTAGTATACAAGACAAGTGTCATTTCATTATACATTCATTAATGATGTCATTAATGATGAAAGAGTTGAATGAGGGCCTCAGCGAACAGCAGGGCCTAGATCTCAGTGAACATACGACGATCAACTGCGAACGTTCTTAGAAAAAATCAGCGTAATTGTGCCTAATTAAGTAAATAACAATATACCTACCTATATAAAGCAAGTTTAAAAAATGTGGCTAAGAGAGATTTCAATCATTGAATTGTTTAAAGTTAGCTCTGTTGACTAATGAGTTTACCGATCACTGTTCTAGTCCTTCGCTTGAAATGCGTGTTTGAAAATTATTCGTGTGAGAGATTGTTAAATTTATCGCAATCTGATGTATGCCCCCCCCCCCAAAAAAAGAAAAACAGATCACCTTCATGTAGTACCTAATAAAATAATGAGAAAAAAGCGTCATCTGAGCAAAAGTTTTTAAAAAATGTTATTTCAACACTCATATAAGGATATAAAGACATCGGTGAAAGAGAAGAAGTAAATGTTTTTTAAAAGAATTGAAATATTATAATTGTTAAATTGTATAACCTGAGTGTTAACGTCTCACTAACGCTAAGTAATGGGCTATTGAGCAAATTTTGTAATAGCAGAATTTTATTCATGTCGCACCAGAGCTGCACAATGAGCTATAGGCTATAGTCTACGAAACATTCATAATAGGATCCGAAACATGCCATCCCAATTTTGATCTTCTATAAAGGGGTTCACTTTCCCGCTTTGCTAGGCCGAAGACCTGCTTACGAATTCGATCACTTTACAATAAAACAGTTTAACAAGGACCGATACCGCACGCTCACGGTCCTTTATCAGACGGATCAAAGTGGTTACCCACCCGCTCATGGACTGCAGCCAGTGATGCTTGACTTCGGTGATCTATTGGGAACCGTATTTTATGATCTGTCCACTGTGACAGATTGGGTAAAATTATGTTTACAAGAAAAACGAGCAGATTAGGTAACTATTAAATTCCTTTGCTGTTGTTTAAAGGGAATCTATTCTATCTTAAAGTGCTCGACTTCGTTCATGTTATCGGGCTACCAAAATGGGGAAGCTATCCCCATGCAGAGGATTGAAATTGTGATGACATGTCTTCGAATTACCCTTGGCGGAGTTTTCCAGACCTTTGCCAATGGCCTATTGAGCACCACAAGTGCGAAGTGAGAAAAGTACTACTACTAAAGTGAAATGTAAACTGTAAGGGAAAGAGGGAAACTGAATAACAACAGTGGAAGAATTTCATCCTGGATTCCTCTTTATTGCGTCCCGCAGTGGACTGGTAGTTTAGACACGATTCCAGCAAATCACCGAAGTCAAGCATCACTGACTGCGGTCAGTGTGCGGGAGGGTGACCACTTGGATCAGTTTGCGTATGGAGCGAGGGTGTGCGGTATTGGTTCTCGTTAAACTGTTCTACCGTAAAGTGCTCGACTTCGCGTGCAGGTCATCGAACTGTCGAAGCGGGGGTGCCATCCCCTCTGCAGAGGATCAAAATTCTGATGGCATGTCTTCGGATCATTCTCAGGAATGTTTCCCGAACCACTGCCAATAGCCCATTGCGCAGCTCTAGTGCGACGCAAATGAACTACAACAGCAACTCTTTATTGCATGTTCATTCCCACTGACCCACACTTCATTCTCGTATCGCAAGTGCGCTCTCGCGTGTGCGCAATCGTATAGAAATCTTGGTTGGTTTCATATTTTAAGAAATTTCAGTTTGTTTTCAAAATTTATGTTTTTTTGGGAATGCAAATGAAAAAAATTATTTTTCAAATGTTAGTTCTTTTTTATCTACATATAAATAGCAAGAAACATTGAAAAAAATATACAGTTTACTCTGTTAACTGTCTGTAGTATATAATCGTCGTCGGTGTAGAAAGAGTTGTAGATGGTAGATGTTTCGTTTTTCTGTTATTGAGTAACGTTTATGTGGTCGGTTGTGTTTCTTGTCGATTGTGTCTAAAATGTGCAAATAATGTAAATATTGCATGTAATTTAAATAATATTACTTGCAACGACATGCAAAGTATTGTAGCTTTTAAAATGATTTTAAGTAGGACTGTATTATCTACATTTGTTAATATATATTTTAATTTTAAAAAGTGAGAGATTAATTCATAACCTTTTTTAGTTTTAAAAAAGTATTGCAATCTATGAGCTGCCGCTGGTGTAATTCTGATTTCCAGCAAAATCGTTGCACAATTCTATTTTTATTATCTAATTTACAAAATGAGACAGTTTTTTTAAAGTTAAAAAGGTAAGTTTCAATGAATTGCTTTCTAGCAATCTCATTTTGTTTGTAAACTTAAATTAATCACGTACTTGTTGCACTAAAATAAACATGTTATGCTATATATTTTTTTAAGTTATACACTTTAAAACATCTTATTCCTTGATAAAAATTACCGAAACCCACATTAATATGTAACATCAATTTTAATAACAAAAATTGTTGCTGATTTTCATAAAACGTTCTTGAGTTCCTATTACATTGCAAAAAATGCTCTACCTAAAGAAGCTTGAGTAATTTAGCTGTTGCGTTATTATTGTTTAAAAATGAAGTGCTTCACTGTAAATCATGTTTGTATTTTATTTATGGCTAACATGTTCAATTATTTTAGAAATTTGTTACAACCTGTTTATTTCATTTAAATATTTACCTATAATTATCTATGTTTTATTATATACTTCTTTATGTTCCAGATGTCGCATTTAAGTAGAAACAAGTATCTATTGATTAACTTTATAGAATAAAAAGGTTGAAATGAGATTTCAAAGTTAGATTACACAAAGTCATACACATATCTGTCAATTTGCCACAAAAAAAAGTTCCATATTATGTTTCATTATATTGAAAAACATTGGCTGTGTGCTAGATTGACCAATTATCACTTGATATATATTAAAACAGGGTTGCCCATTCCCCCTCTTCCCATTTCAGCAAACACAAATATAGATACAGAACTTTTTATTTTTCTCATTTAAATAACAATCTTATACACATAATATAAGCGAAATGGAAGGCACACTTTTATTTTTTGAAAACTGTTTGTCCATTTTAAATTTTATACTTGTATTTATGTATAAATATACATCCATATTAAAAAGGAACATGCATATATACATAAAACTTAGAATAAAACAGTTTTCTGAAAATAAAATGTGCACCCCCCTCACACTATGCCTGATTTTTATATACGAACACATTATAAATCCCATAATTACTTCATTATTAACTATGAGTAATATTTTGTATAGCTTGATTTTCAGAAGATAAAATTAAAATTGTAAAAAAAAAATCACGAAAATTAAATACCGGTTAAAAAATGGTAAAAAAAGAAAAATGTAAGAAACAGAGTTCTTTTTTTAAGATTGCACTGCAAAACTGACCTATTAAGTATAATTTTATTTGTAACGTGTCAGTAATTAACCAGGAGACAGTTATGATATTACAAGAAACATCAGGTTTGCTAGATAGCAGTTAGTTTCTAGTCTCAAACTGTGCTGCTACTTCGTAGTCACAGTTACAGAGCTCATTCTAGGCAGGGTAAACAGGGCGCAGCACCCTGTTGCCCTTTTAGTCAACAGAATCCACCCTATTGCCGTTTTAGTCAAAAGAATCCACCCTGATGTAATAGACTCTAAACCCTTTCTTTCCTCAATCCTTCTTTATTTTTTCTCTAAAGTGTACAATGGATTTCTTAAATTTTCAACAATTTTTATTTAGTTTGTCATTGCTGTCAATATATAGATTTATATGGGAAAAGAAAAATAGCCATCACACCCCCTTGTTGCACTTGTCTTAGAAAGTTTGCAGTTGCTTCCACTATCATTAAATCATAATTATTATTAATCAATTTAATTATTAAATCATAACTACAGACACTTAAAAACATACATTTATTATTTTATTAATATATGCAAGCATTTTAAATAAATTACTAAGTTAATTAGCTCAATAACTCGATATATATGTTAATTTATTAATAAAAATGAGTAAATATGATTGCTTTGCTACTGTTAGTGAAGTGAAAAAAATTTCTTTAACTTATTGACAATGTTTTTTCATAGAATGTGAAAAGCCCATAGAAAGAAATTATTGCCCTTTTAGAATAATAATGCCCTTTTTTTAAACGTTTGCACCCTGCCCTTTTTTCTGCCTAGAATGAGCTCTGACAGTTATACTGTTCAGGTTGACATTAAGTCAACACAGAAACCTGCCTTGATTTACTTCTAGAATGACACGACAGGTAAAAAAAAAGAGAGAGAGAACTGGTACGAATGATGGCAGTATTTATGATGAAGAATAGCTTACGTAGCCACAAAAATTATATTAAAATTAAACTGTTAGCAATTTATTTAGAACAGTTAAGAGATACCAATTGCAAAAAGTTTACATTGCTCTAAAAAACTCTGCCATCTAGTATTGTGTTGAGAGATTACCTTGAAAAGATGAACTAAAAAAAATCAATGTCAGTAGATTTATATAATATCATTCTGTTGATCCCTAAATCAACAAAAAGTGACTTTCCTCGAGGTGACTACGAATTATGTCCAATGACTTTGTCCCCTTCGTGATTTTTTGTATATTGTTAGCTACTGCCTGTTTGCTTCCAAAATTCTGCAACCATTTGTAAAAAGTTGATGAATGAAACAGAAAATAGTAGAACAAGTAAGGTTTATTTTAGGTTTAACAAACACTTGTAGAGAACAGAATCTAGGATTTGACATAGAAAACACAGCTAATCACCTGCTAATAGGCAAATATTATAGAAACAGTTTATTGTATGGAAAGAGCATAGCTGCTTATCAGTTGCTATAGGCACATACAATATGAACAGTTCACTATAGAAAGAAGCAATCATGTGCGGCAACATCGGCGAGACACTATCTGAAAGTTTGAAGGAGTTCTACAACTCTGAGTTTTCACCACGAACTTTGTTCACAATCACTATTCAGCATGTCGACCGTTTGTTCCCAGCTTTATAATAGCCAACAGTATAATCCATGTCTACTTCTCAGCTATACTAACATTGCCGTGCTAATGCCCTAGCTACAAACAACGCTGGTGAGAAGACATCGTAGCTGAAAGATTTCCATCATTTCAAAAAACCATCTGCTGGCAAATGCCAGTCAGCAAAGCACTGTCATCTGTTTTCAAGGAGAGAAAGAAAGACCCACAGCCGTATTTATCCTACCATCTAATTTATGTAACATTGATGCCTAAAACTTAATGTTTAAAAGTGACTAGGAATTAAAAATTACTTGAAATGGAAATATATTATGCTACTTACATGCTGATGATGTTTTAATATGACAGCTATGCTACCTGGTAAATCACCTTGTAACTATCAAAAGAGATGTGAATAAACATCCCCACATCTCCTAATATTTCAGTTTAATTTCATTTATTCATTAATAAATTTTAGTGTTTATATGGCTATTTTATTTTTAATTTATGTTTAATAACAAAAATTTTGCTTGTATTTTTTTTTCTGTTTCTTAAATTCTCTCTTGTTAATTAATTCTTTTATTTTTCTAGGTTATGACGGAATGGCAAGAGGATGGCCTCATCATGCCATGCTGAGAAGAGTGTCTTCATACGCTGTAAAAACAATTATTCTTTTATTTGTCATCTCATTTTTATGGCTTCAGTTACGAGTTGTAAATTTGAAGCCAGACCTTTTTATGCCTCTTAAAAGTCAATATAATGATCCTGAATTGACTTTTTTTGCCAATTATAGTGCCATTGTGAATTCTGTGAATGCCACTACTCCTGCAAATATTAAATTATTACTTGATACTATTGAAGAATTAAATGCTCTTCAAGATGTAAATAATGTGGATAAATTTGGACCTTTAAATGATAATGATGTTGTAATTGTGATACAAGTCCATAATAGGGCACAATACCTCTATGCACTAATAGAGTCTATGAAACAAGCACAAAATATTAACCAAACCCTCTTAGTATTTAGTCATGATTTGTTTGATCCTCACATCAATGCTCTTATACAAAGGATTGATTTTACCAAAGTAAGTGTGTAAAAGTACAATTTTGTTGTAGCTGAAATTTTAGATCTTTATTAGTATTTGTGCAGTTTATTTTTCAATAATATTTTTGTTCAGTTATTTTTTATTGCATTTATGAAATCAAGAGTTTACAATGGGTGTTCCTTAAAAGCTTGATTAAACTAGCTTGATAAAACAGGTCACTCTAAAATTTTGAAAATTTTTCTATATCACTCTATTGTAGATTCTTGAATAACATTAATTTTGCAAGTGACATCTTGAATAAGGATAGAAAATATGTTCCTTTCCAAGAACCAACTCTACCACTTCCATTATGTTTTACCTCTTCATAAGCTATATATAATTAGAATTTAAAGCTCTTATACTATTTAGCATACAATAACAGGGTGCGTTGCATTTTTAAAAAAGTGCTTAAAGGTGCTTTTTTCATTGGGTGTGTTTAAAAAGTGCTTAAATTTTCTCTTTTTCAAAAGGAGATTTTTCCTTTACCATGTTGATTTTTGCTACGAATTATGCAAAAAGACGCAGTTCACATGGTTCTATTCAACGTTTTCACAATTAATTCAAACCCAATCAATATACTTCGGCTTATTGTCATTCCGTAGCGTATGAAAACGCCATTCGTTTTACATGATTTAAAATTTCATGGTTTTTGACAGTTGTCAAAAACAATGCCAAAAGTTGTTTTTCCTTTTTCAACATGACGGTTAAAGCTAGATAAAACCGTCAATTGTCAAAAACTTTCCAACCTTGCCTAATTATATTTTTTTAAGTGCTTAAAAGGTGCTTATTATTATATATATATTTTTTAATAATTATGCTACGCACCCTGCTGTAATTTTAGTTAAGTCATAGAGTTGCTGCATAAATTTATGAGGGTATTTCTTTGTAATAATATTAGAATTCATTAAAAACAATATTTAAAGTCACAAATGGTAAAATTTTTGTTAAATCTTTTACACATCTTTGTATGGAAATGGTACAGCTTAATCAGTAAGGTAAAAAACAGGAATGATCTCTCAGTCAAATTAAATCATCTCTGTTTTTACCATTCCTGTCTTTTATTCTACTGATAAAGATGTAACACTGAAACCTGTGCAGGTTTTAATAAAAATTTTACAATTTGTAATTTTATACGTTTTTGATGAATTTTAATTGTAATCAGTGAATTTTAATAGTTTAATTATAATTCTGAAAAAATTTTTAATTCTGTAAAAATTTGTAATCTCTAAAATATTTTTTTATAAGATATAGATTTTTCCACTCATTATACAATCTGTTAGAAGATTGATATAAAGATATTTTGATGCCTCATTTTAAATGGATGTGACCTGTTTGTATAACAACACTTAGTCAGTTTTTAGCTGTTTTACATGCGATTTGTTATATCGTTGTGAACATTTAGGTATGTTTTACTTAAAACTCATATTTGTAAAATTTTAAAAAATAATAATCATTCCAATCTTGGTATTTTGCATTAAAAAAAAAATTGACACCTTAAAACTAAAAGGAACTATTATGCATGTTCATGATATGAATGCATTAGCAATGTCTATAAAATGGTTAATTTTAATGTTGTTAGAACGTTTTGCTAAATTTGTTCATTTATTTTATCATTACAAACACTAATAAAGATAAATTTTATTGGCTACCATGTTTTATTAGAGAGAAATTGCAACATAAACTTCTAATAATTGTTTTTCAATGTTATAGGTTATACAAATATTTTACCCAAATTCTATTCAGTTGCACCCAAATGAGTTCCCTGGTCATGATATTAATGATTGTCCTCGAAACATGAAGAAAGAAGAGTAAGTATTTTTAAAGTATATATATATACATATTGTATATATATATATATATGCATGTATATACATAGTACTTGAAAAATTAAAATAGTTGCAGAATTAAGAAAAAAAATTTTTTTAATATGTTAGGGAGGTTAAATTAGAAAAAAAGGGGCAGAACAAATTAGCCCATCTTATTCAGTTTAATATGTGTTTCGAATTCAAGAGCTAATTTATGTGTAAAAATAAAATTGCATAGTGTTAAAAACAAAATTAAACTAAGTAAACCCACAACCTGAATGTTTCTTGAGTTCCTAGTTTGTTAAGCTATATTTTCCAAAACTATTACAATGAAAACTGTACAATCTGGAATTCAACTAACTGGCAAGCTCAAGTAACCAGAAATTTTGAAGACTTATCATTTTTTTCCAGCGATGAATTGGAATGTTTGAAAATACACAATAAAATACTAATCGGTTCTAATAAATATCTCCCTCTCTTTGAGTTTTGCTCAAATGTAAACAAGCATTCTGTTCGGAAAGAGTGTTATCCATTAGGGTTTTTTTTTCCCTAGAATAATTTTTATGGACTACTATTATAGTTTTTATTCCTTTATCAGCAACAATTGTGCTAATTGTTTTGTTTTTTATTTTGGTGGCATTTTTTTCCAGAAAATATGGTAATATTAAGAGATGAGTCTTTTGAATATGGAATTTCGACAAATGCGGAAATCGCCAATTCCCTTGCATTCTGGGTAGTCAAGCTTTTACAGTTATTTAAAATATTTAGTTGAAGTTATTTTATGAAATTCTAGCTTATTATCGTTACATATACTAATACAGAGTTATATCACTGGCAGTGCATATACATTTTCAACCTTCAGTGTTTTTTCTCCCAGTGTACCATATTTTAAAACATTTTTATTTAATTCTCTGAAAATATCAATTAATTAATATTGCCTTTTAAGATTGGTAATTGTGAAATTCTATACTATGCAACATAGATTCCTCTTATTTTTTTTTTGCAGTCAATTTGTGATAAATTGAATCTGATAAGAACTAGAAAAAGCTTCAACCTTACTTACTGTTGGTTATGGTTTTTATCTTTAAATTATTAAAAAATTGTCTTTCAATAGCAGCTTCTTCAATTCACATCAATAAAAATACTCTTTCAAGAAAATTATGAGAAAATTTATATTTTTTCTTTTGCCTAATATCAACAAAATAATATTCAGGAGAAATCAATTCTTCAACACAATATTTTATTTATGGTTGGATTGTTATCAACTTACACTTAACCTATTGTTCACTGTTTTTGACAATTCAATTCTTTTTGACAATTTAATTTAATTCTGCAACACAGTATTTTATTTATGGTTGGATTGTTCTCAACTTACACTTAACCTATTGTTCACAGTTTTTGACTTTTGCTTAGATATCTTCATCAATAAGCACTATTTCCACATAAATTGCTTCCATATATGATTGGCACAGCTCATACAAATACTTAATAGTGAGTTTAAAATAAATTAGATTTGAATTTCACATATCAACATTGAGTCTTTTCACTTCCAGTGTGTGGCAGCAGATTTTGTATGCTGACAGTGAAAATAAGAAGACAAGTTTACTTATTTTCCATTTATGTTATCCTATAATGTATATAGAATGCAAGAGAATGTAGTTCTAAGATACTTTTATGTTGTATGACATCATTTTTGTTATTTTACAGAGACAATATTAACTTAGTAATCATATTCACAATAACAGATTCCATTATTTATTCTCCATACTCATTAATAGTTCTTATCCAAACTGTACTATTTCTCTACAGTCTTTGTTCACATTGATGTCCCTGAGTTCTTTCCCACATCTAGCCCTTGTCTAGTCAGATAATAGAATTAAAAGTATGTATATCATTAAATAACAGTGTGAAGAAAAGAACATTTTTGTACTAAAAATTTTGTTTTCAATTAGTGTCAAATCGAGGTCTGACATTTACACTAAATAATAAAATACACTATTATTAATTGAATAATAAATTGTCATCTTAACGCAACAGACTGATTTTTATACTGAAAAATATATTTAGTTCATTTCATTTGGTTTTTTAAAAAACTGAAGAAGTCCTAACAAGTTTTTTAGGAATTTTTAAATACTAATCGAATAATACTTTTAATTCTTTTAAAATTTTGTTTTTTATCTATGCAAATGTATATCAATATATATTTTTTGTATCTATATAAGATTTTACTCATACCTTTGTTGCTATTTTTCTTATCCAGGGCTTTGAAGCGAAATTGTAACAATGCCAAACATCCTGATTTGTATGGACATTATCGTGAAGCAAAATTTACTCAAACTAAACATCACTGGTGGTGGAAAGTAAGTCTTTATTGTAACAACTTTCTTACTTCATTGATCTTTTTTGATTGGTTATTTTAGTTAGAGGTTTGATTGCTTACTCCTTAGGTTTTATGTTCAGAACATTCTTTAGTTTTCTTTTCCTTCTTTTCTTATAAAAAACAAATACAGCGAAAATTTCTTGTTTAGGTACAAAAAAACAATAGAATTACAGAAGAGATTTCACTTCATTGCAGTATTAAAAGACTGAAACTATTAACTAAGCAAATTTGAAATGAAGTACTTGCAAATTAAACCTTTTATAATTGAATGAATTTTTTTATTGCCTCTTTAATATTATAATATGTTAGAAATTCTTACTCCATTTGTCCCTATGTATCCTTTGTAAGGATGAATCTAAAAAAGCATAATAAACTGAGTTATGATATAAACTTGACAGAAATTACTTTTAACCCACTGACGGTTCTGCACTTGAAAAGTCAAATTTTTACCTGAAGCCTTCTCCCCATAGCAAAACAGGTTTTTCTATGTTATTAAATTGAGAAATAGTGTATTGGGAAAAAACATTCTCCCAATTTTGTCCATTTGGTAAACTGCCAGTGGGTTAAATGCTCTTTTACTTTAAATTTTATTAATGGCAATTAATAGCATGCATTTAGTTTTTAATGTGCATTTCTTATTTTCAAGTCCAATTTCGAAAATACCTTTTTGCAATGTTAAAGGAAAAAGTGTTAAGTTTAGTTTTTAATTGAAGAATAAGTTTGAATCTAGTGAATACAATTGTTAAAATATTTTATGAATTTAGATTTTGATTACTTTTTGAGATTTGACCAAAAGTTTTCAAACTAAACAAAAAGCTTTCCAATACAATATTTTTTTGTAATTTTCCAGTTCATTTCATGACATCTAATATTTAATATAAAAATATTATTGAAAAATTATAATATGGGAAATGGTTTGCTGTTTGAGTTTTCTCTTGGTTAGATATTTTATACAGATTTAAAGTTTAGATCAATTGAGCCAAATTTTATTTTTTTATATTATTTTAGGTTAATCACTTGATGGATGGTTTGCATATTACTCAAAATCATATAGGTCCAGTCCTATTTCTTGAAGAAGATCATTATGTAGCTCCTGATTTTCTATATATTCTAAGAATGATTGAAAATCTAAAAATAACGTATGTTGCTTTTTTATTTGTATTTCAAATAGAAATTCAACTTAATTATTTCATAAACTTTAAATTATCTTTATTTAAAAGTGAATTAATAAAATGGTAATGTTTTTATATCAACTACTCCATAATGATATTGACATATTTGCTATTCTTTATCATGTTTTGAATACAATATATTGAACTACAACAGAAAATTGAAATCTTATAGGAAATAGGTTTTAAATATGTGGTTTTGTATCACTTTAGTTATTTGTTCAAAGATGTTACCTCTGAAATTGATTTACCCACAAAAGGGCACTGTAATATGTTTTTTTATAAATTTAGGCATAGTTATGAAATTTTAATACTTTAATTTGTAATTTGAAGGGTTTAGAAATCCTTGGTTCATATTGCGTACTGCAAATTTATTGCCTCCATAATGCACGTGTATAGAGTTTCACACTTTCCTCCTGGGTTTAGAAGGCTTATAACAAGCAAAGTATTACCAATACATCAAGAAGTTTTATTTTACCTCATAAGAAAACAATACAAGTTTTTTTTTTCTCAAATGCATGATCTGTAAACCTTTAGTGATGCTGCAAATCTTGTCTGACCATATCCTATGTTTTATTACTGTCTATAAAATCTGATGTTTTGCTGTCACATTCTGTAAAATATTGTAAAAATATTTTTTCTTTCAAACAATTAAAAAAAAATGTTTCAATATATAAAAAAAATTTGTTTGTTTCATTAGTATTTTATGTATACAATCACACTTCCAAATCATGAACTTGAAGGGAGTCACTAAAAAATTCTTAGTATTAAAAATTTGGGATATTGAAAATTGAATAAACATTTTTTTTAACTATTCAATCAAAATAATAACTGTACTAACATTTTAAAGGTTATATAACATGCATGGAGTTGAAAAAAATTATTTCAAACTTTGTCAACATCCTTCCTTTTACATTTGAGTTTTTTTTTTTTTTAAAGTTCTGTTTTTGTCTCTTTTTACTTTTATGATGTATCTTCAAATGCCCTAATCCCTTTTATTTCTAATTCGTCCATATCTCTGCATACTGAAACATTATTGTTCTTATTAACTCTTTCATGAAAATTATTAGTTTTCTTTTTTTTGATTCATTAAATTGGCAAGTTTTTCCTATGTCATAAGCAGACATTATGCGTAATTATTTCACGCCTACTAGTCAAAAAATTGATGGTTAAGGCAACTTATTTTCAAACTTGTATCTTTCATACTATGGTTTCAAGAAATGATTCATATAATAATTCAAAGAAACAATTCAAATTCTTCAGGAAAAAAATTTGGTTATCAAAATTATTTTATGAAATCTATGGTAACTGAGAAATTTATTTGGCTAAAAGATTTTTTTAACAAACATAGCAAATGCATAGGGTATATATAATTTTTTGTGGTATTAAAAAATTAAAGTTCAACTGTACAGGGTAGTTAAGAACTTTTGTTCCAAAATCTATGTGTAAGTAGAACATAATAACAAGCAAGAATCATATAAAAATATATGGTCATATAAATGATGTATTCATATGATATACACATCTGTTTTATTTTGATGTTAGTGTTTAGCAGTTTGAAATGAAAGTTGAAAATGTTTCATACCTACTATGTTAACTTTCTATCACACTTTTAAAATTTTAGACTTGTGGTTAACTTGCATTCTGCCTATTTGTCTTTTTGAGCAAAAACTATCATAAATTGCTGTAAATAATTTTTCCTACTTAAGAGAAAAGAAAAAGAATATTTCTTAAAACATTAAGTCACCAAGGAAAATTTAAACTCTGGACTCTACCTCTGAGTTATTCTATCATTCAAATTATACCTAACATTTATCCAGAGAAAAGAATATTAGTTTCTTTTAAAATTAGGTTCTCAAAATGCATGAAAAACTACTTTAGTCTAAGCGTGGGTAGAAAATTGCTTTTATCTTTGTCTTTTTTTTTTTTTTTTAAAAAAGAGAAAAACTTTTTTTATATTTCAAAATCTATATTTGTTTGTGATTGCTTCAAGAGTTCAAACTTCTAACTAGAAATACTATATTAATTAAGCTATTTATTTTTCTTAATGATCTTGTATTCATATAATCAAGTAGTAGTTAACTCATATTATTTATTGCATTGTCTTCTTTTAATGTAGAATTTGTTTCATTTGTTAATTTTTAAAGTTAAATGTTAGAAATCAATTAAAACAAAGTAAAAAAATATTTTCTATCTCTTACAGTGTGTGCTTTTTTGTGTAACTTTTTACTTATAGTTTTCTGGATTTCTGTAATGCATGCATAAATCTGAGACATATTATGCATGTAATTCTTAATTTTTTAATATGTTGGATGTTGCTGCATCATAAAATTATTCTGATATTTCAGGAAGTGCCCTCAGTGTAATATTCTATGTTTAGGAACATATGTTAAATCCTATAATTATGCAGCCTTCAGCAGAAAGGTAAGTTACACATAATCTATCTGTAAGTAATGTTTTTAAATAAATAAACATATTTTCCTGAAACTAAAAATAACAAATATGTCATGTACTCACAAGCCCGATCTTATGTTGCTTATGATATTGTTCAAGAAAGAGAAAGCCATGAGTGTCATTTGATATTCATGTTTTTGTCAGTTTTCTTCTTATAAAATCTCTTAAGACTTCACTCATTTGATTTTTTATATCATTTGTTGAACAATCTGGGTTTAAATCTGAATTTTTTCTGCAGCTTTTCATGCCTTAATTGGGATTTGTAATTCTCCACTGGGCTAGAACTCTACATAAACTTTTAGTGTTTTATTTAAATAAAGATTTCTGAGATAACTTCCTTTTCAAATTTTGACTGAAAATGTTTTCATGCATTAACTGATTTAACACAGGTATTGAATGAAATTTAAAAGAGGTACCAAGGATTCATAATAAAAGCTGAAATGTTGCAACTGTAGTATAATTTTATAGTGTTATTTGTGTAATATAGTACATTGGACTTAGTGTAATTTCTTAATCTGCATTTATCTATTACAATTTCTTTATCTGCATTTATCTTTTATAATTTCTTAATCTGCATTTATCAATTATAACTCAAATTTTTTTTTCCCACTTTGATTTTTTGACGACCGCTTTTTGCTTACATAATAATTTTTTTTCCTATCTGTTTATCATTCTTACAGTAAAACAATTGAGAGAACCATCTCTATTATAAAAAATTTTTGCGTGTGCCTAAGCTTTTGTGGTACACTGTATTAAGTTTTAACACATATGTGACATTAATGTTCTTATAATTTGTTCGCATTTAGATTGAGATTGTAAAATGGCTATCTAGCAAGTACAATATGGGAATGGTGATCAATAGGAACTTATGGGAACAAATAAAAAAGTGTGCCAAGGTATGATTTTTTAATATTTTTAGTTAGTCCTAAAACTATTTTAATAAAATATAAAAAGTTGTTTGGCAAATAAAATATTGGTTTTGAAACTCAACTCATAAAAATTAAATTCATTTATGCCTTTACTTTTTATACTTTGTTTAATTTTATCAAGCTGATTTTGTTCAAACTTTTTTTATGTAATTTCTGATAATTTTTTATTTTTGAAGCTACAACAACATATCAACCTGTTAAATATTTCTCAACACTAGTATGTTTCCTGTTGAAAAAAATTAGATATGAAATAGGGAAATATATACTGGGTGGGTCTGCAAAACTTCTATGAGAGGAAGGGCACATCATAAGGATTAAGAATTGTATAGGAACCCTTAATTGGAAATGTCATGCACTGATCAGGGTGCTTCCTTATTGTGAATTTCTTTTTGTGTGTCTGTGAATATGTACTTTTATTTATCTAATTTATTTTAATATCATGTTTTAGAAAATTATGAAACAACCCTCTATCTGTTTACTATATCTATCCAATCTGCCACAGACTTAAAATAATGTTTAATTACAGTCTAATAACTTAATTAAACTTAAAAATAAGTGAAATAATATAATCTTTTTCTTTGAATTTTCGCACCTCTATTTTCAGCCAAAAAGAAATCTTGATTTGCTGTAAAGAGCTGCATAATCATTTCTAAGGTTATTTCAGTGATAAATAAAGTCTGAAGTTTTAATAATCTTACTTCCATTTCATATGCACTCTTCAAAGCGTACATTTAATTCACAAAATTTGTAACTAATAGTGTACAAAGAATGATCATACGATATAAGTGGCTTCAAAACTAATAGAGTATTGAAATAGGAGGAAGCATGTTTAAATTGAATTCTCTTATGCATACGTAGGAAGCATGTTTATGTTCAGCATGTGACGTTAAAACCAATCAAGGATCCTTTATGATTGCTTCATTTATATAGGCTTCTTAAGGCTATTTAGATGTTTAATAATTATATATACAAACAGTTGTAGGAAAAAACAATCAGATTTTTGGATTGAGGAACGAATTTTCACGAAGTTTGGGACTGAAAATATAAAGTTTCAAAAGATGCTGTAATTGTTCATTGTATTTGTATAATTTTTTTCAGGAAATTATTTATTTTCCATACTAATTGAGTATTGACCAAGTATTTTACATTTTTCAAAAGATAATGCAGAGCAGATATATCCAGCATCAGTTTCTGTTTGAAAACTAAATAAAGATCATTTAAAGCTTATTTAGTATTATAAACATTGAAAACTCCCTTTTCCCACTTGAGTTTGGTTGGGAGAAAAGAGGCTTTTTAAAAAACTTATTTGATGAGTAAGAAATTTTGGAAAAACATTACAGCTGAAAACATTTTACTTTGTGTTGCTTCATATACCTTGTTCAAATGTAACAATCAAAAGCACTGCGAAATGACCACATGTTCTACGATTATATCAAACTACTGCAATTTATGTTCCAAGCAGAAAACCCAACATTTTATTAATAATTTATTACATTTACTAAGTTTATCAGCATGTATAGTTTGTTGTAACAAATTTAAAAGCGCTATTCAAATCCAAGCATGTATTTTATAGTAAATAGTTGTTTTTGAATATATCTTATAATACAAAGTAATACATATTTATAATAAAACTTGGACAATTATTTAAAAGTTAGCTATGAAATGAAATGTAGGTAATTGAATTATGAATCATCTAGCTTATTTGAGTTTTAAATGCAAAATGACATTCTCTGTGCATTTTGGTCCAGAACTTCATCCAACATCTTAACTGTTTCTTCTAAATATATGAATTCTTATTCTTCCAAATTTTTCATTAACCAACTTTTTTTTTCGCGTCTCCCTGATAATCCAAACATTTTTAGATTTTATTATTGTAAATAATACTTTTATGTTTCTCATTTTTTAGCTGTAAATGATCTCACTTCTGTGTTTACAACATTTAAAAATATTAAATATTTAATAGGCATTTTGTTCCTTTGATGACTATAACTGGGACTGGTCATTACAGCATGTGAGTGCTACATGCTTACCCTCCCCATTAACTGCTATGGTAGCCATTGCTCCTCGTGTTTTTCATATTGGAGAGTGGTAAGTAATTATTTGAAAGAAGTTTGTTGTGTCTGGACTTTTTCTTTTGTATTCATCTCACATCAATGAAGGAATTTTTTGTACACATTTTTTCTAATTGTTCATATTTTTTAGACATGAGAGAGTTACAAAAGTATGAGGGTAATTCATTTAACTAACCTGTAATTTAATTGTGAAAAAAAAAATTTGTAGATTCAATAATTTTTTTTAGATACATGTGAAAACAGAAATTGTCTTCAACACAGCAAAAAAAACAGCACGTTGAATTACTTTTGATTTAATAATGAAAATTCTGTATCAATATCATTATAAGAACAAATTTTCATCATAACTGTTGAAAAAATAAAAATCTTTCTGATCGCATAAAATCAGACCTTGACCTAGATTTATTTTCACACTCAAAATTTTTGTGCCTAGGTAAAAAAGATCTCAATATTCTTATTTTCAGCATTCAATAATTTCCAGGATTTATTTTCGTTTGAAACCGCACTTTGACCTTCAAGAAAATATTTTATAATTTTAGTAGTCATAATTGCATTAGAAGTTAATTGATTGTGGGAAATGGTATATGCATTTCGAAACATGAGTCATTAAAAGAAACTGGAAGTTGATACATTTTCACATTAATTTTTTCTCTGACAACTGAATAAGTGAACACTATCTAAGGGTAATTTATGAAAAAATCTTTTATGCAACATGTCTTTGATTCGCTATTTATTAGGCAATTAATTTTACGACCATCAATATTTAAATCTATTGATTCTCTAAAAGAGTATTTTTACTTGCAATTTTGGTTCGTGTTTTTTTTTTAGACGAGGTAGCTTAATTTTGACCTTCCATTTTAAAATGCATATTACAGTTGCGTACAAAATGAGAATTAGATCCACATTAACATTTTTATAGTTAGGTATGCGATATTTTTCCTGTTGTGCACTTTTATCAAAAATTAGAGGGAAATATTCTGCGTATGTTTACTTCTCGTGTCTTTTTTTTGCATGTGTTTTCGGAATATTTTTTTGATGTCTGTGTTTCTTGAAAGGTTTTATCTTAGGCTGTAAAAATAAATATCTCAAGTTTTGGCAAGATCAATCTGTTTAAATTGGTTAACCATTTTTTTCCCAGTAGCTATCCCACCATACATATATATATACAGTGGTGGCCAAAAGTGTGGACACTTTTTGAAAGTTTCATGTTTTTCAACTTTGTATGCTTGTAGAATACATTAATTTTCACTTAAGTACAAAAGTTTTTATATATCAAGTTGAAGGAAATTTAATGTAGAATTTAATAATGAATACAGTATTACAATATCTGTGTTACAAAAAAAGTTATGCAACTAATAGTAAGATCTATCTTAGATTTGCATTTTTTTAAAGTGATACTTACACAATCAATACTTAGTAGGATAACCCTTATATTTTAAGACAGCTACCCAGCTTCTTTTCATTGAGTGAACGACTGTTTGAAGTTCATCTTTCGTAATCATATGGTGCCAAGAATCAATTATAGCTTCAATAAGTTGTCTTTTATTGGATGGACGTTTTTTTCGTACAGGAAAATAAGAATAAAAATATGAACTAAAATTATTATTTAATTATAAATGAAAACTTTGAAAACACACTCTTTTTCAAGCTCTTAAAATATATCAAATGGATTATTTCGAAAACAGGTTGGTTTTAAAAGCATTCAGATTATTTTTTAAATCTGAAAAGTGCTTATCTGACTTAAGAAAAGGCACACTAAAAGAAATAAAGCGTTCGTAAACTCGAAAGGTGTTAAGGCTCAATGTTGGACAGGCTCTAAACGAAGAGATTCTTATAAATAACATTGTCACAACTTCTAAATTTAATATTTTGACTTCTGAAATCACAATTGCAATTTTTTGTGCAATATAAAAGCTGTATAAAAACTAAGCATGCCTGAATGGTTTCCTTCTAACTTTGTCCCATTTTCCTTTTAACTTTGCCTTTCCTTTTTTG
>NC_092215.1:52056014-52064376 GCF_043381705.1 Parasteatoda tepidariorum | reverse complement strand
CAAAATATTTCCACAACAATAACTCTTTTACCATCCAAATAACCTAAACTATAGTTACAGACATTTGATTGGTCCTAAGAACAGTGTTTGTGATTGGCTAGTACGCTTTTATTACAAAACACGTCTTTATTCAAAATGATTTATGTTTGTTTGTTCTACTAAAATAGGCATAACTTTTTTTGTAATACAGATATTTTAATTCTGTTTTTGTTATTAAATTTCACATTAAATTACCTTCAATTTGATATATAAACTTTTGTATTTAAGTGAAAATTAATATATTCTACAAGCACACAAAGTTGAAAAACATGAAACTTTCAGAAAGTGTCCACACTTTTGGCCACCACCGTATATATACATACATTCAGGGGATAGAGAAAATAATGGAAACACTTCTATACTAATACATTTTTTCATATTTCTCAAGAAATACTTAAAGAATAATTATATAACTTCAGAAGTGTTTAGATCATGTTTTTTTACTCTTATCAATGCAGTTTAAATCTTTCAGAGGTTTGAAGGACCAACAATTAATTACAAACAGTAAATAGTATTTTTGAACATCCTATGCCGAAAAATGTATCAAATGTACCGAAAATTCGTAACTCGTAACAATTATTTTGGTTATTATATGTAATAATTGCACAAAATTTTGTAAACCTATCTTAAATATTTATAGAGATATAGACATTCTTTTAAAAAAAACTTTTTTTTTTGCCTTACTTTTCTGCTATTATTGCTTGAGAAAAAAAATTTTAAAACAGCACAAGATATGAGTAATTAAAGTAATTATTTTATACTCTGCAAGCATGAGAAAAATTTATATTTGTTTCTTTTGTAGTGAATCATATTTGGCTACTAATAAAAAAAATCTGATTTGAATATCTTGAAAATTAAAAGTTTTTACTATTAAATTAGTTTTATTAAAAATGACACAGGCATTGTTGGGGATCATTCTCCATAAAAGAGCCCTTTCTTTTGCATCTCTTCTTTCCTTATACGATCATATTTTGGTGTATGAACATTTATTGTAAGGTGTCATTTGTTATTGAAGTTTGTTGTATGATACAAAAAATTATTTGTAGAAAACCCGTTATCATTTTGAGTTTTTAAAGCACAAAAACTACTTACAGAAAATAGGTTTAAATTTTAAATTGCTCTAAATGCAGAAAAACGTCAGACAAAAAAATTATTTTTTTTATAAAAATGTTCATCTAGCGTTTATTTATACTCCAAACATGTTGAATACTTTATGGATGATAATACAATTCAACATCTTGCCTGGCTAAACCAAGAAAAAATTTTTGAGACACGTTGAAAAAAAAAGTTTGAAGTCTGTGTAACCAATGCATATAGTATTTTCTGGACATAAATGCACTCTGGAAACTTGTTGAAATGCCTTCATGAATATTGGCTAATATGATCCTTTAATATATTAATCTAAGGTTTTTATTTTCATTGGCCAGTGTGTATATTCATTTTCATTAGTTCAAAAATTACAACAACAAAATGCTTTTTATTTTGTATATCCAGTTTCATAACCCTGACTTTTATAAAGCTCTTTTTAAATAATTTAATTATTTAGAAAAATTAAAGAACTATAATTTGAAAAGAGGAAAAAAAACTTTAAAACTCACCAAACAATTGCAAACAAAGCTAATTAGCTTAGTTCAGTTCTCACCAAATTTGATGTCTTCCATCAGTGCAAAACAAGGGAACATGTTTCATCCATGCACACTACCCATTTATTGTCCTCAGATGTGTAGTTTCAGTTTTCCCAACATCACTGTAAACAAATGGTAGTATAGTTCGTCTAAGCTAAGAACTCCTCCCGCCACAAAGTCTGAAGCCATCTGGTGCTATGAAAACTAGAATGGCTCACTTTAGGGAGGGTAACTTCACTCTAGGACTAATTACAATAGACCAAAGAAAGAGATTCCCTTCCCTTTTGCTTACCAACCTGAGCTGAAACCACTCCAAAACAACTTGAAATAGTCATACCTCGTTAACATAGTCACCACCGCAGTTCCAGACGAATGTCTGGGGGAGTTCTTATTTTAGACAAACTATATTTCAAGCAGAAATGGGATGTTTCCTTCAAAGGATTTGAATTTATAGTCCAATCCCCTGCAACTCATTGGACCATAGTTTCTGCCAAAATCAATTGGGAAGAGCTTTGTTGGAGAGATTTTGCAAACTCAAATACTGTGAAGTCTCTTTTCTGACATATAATTTGCAGAAGACAATGCCAAGCAGAATCTTGATGAGTTCTGTTACAACCATTGTCACGAAGAAATAACTGCAATTCTTAGTTCTGTTTTTAACTTTTGAAAACCTTTAATATGACTGCTTTTGAGAACCCAGCAAGTGATACGGTTTTCACAATCATGACTCCCGCCAAACAAGCACCAACAATAAGCCCTTCTTCAAATGGTTAATGATTATTCTACTATCTTTAGTGTTAAATGCATCCAAACACACTACTTATTATTGCAATTTACCTCGTGTTGTAAATAAGTTCGCATAATTTGCCACTAGTGAGCATTTATTAGAAAACCTCGCAGGTTTCAAATTTATTGACCAGTGTTTGTATATTTATATATTATGATAAACACTTTATGGTTTTAAAATATATTAATTAGTGCAGATAATAGTTTATATTACTGTGGTATGTTAGAAACTATAAAAAAAGAAAAGTTGAACATAGCTTAAGACTATCCTACTATAAAATAAAACTGTTTTACAAAATACACAACCCTTTGATGAGAGTTAATTGAAAAGAAAAGGAATTAAATCAGTTTCTCAAGATTAGATTATTGAAGTCAATTGTGCTAGATGTAATTCAAAATATTTTACATATACAGTGCACAAGTACCGTGTTAAGGGCAATTTTAAACACGTTCAATTAATCAGTGTTAACCAATTTTTAAACAGAAAATTAAGTACAAAACATATGAGATTAGTATAAAGTGTACGAGCAAACTTAAAATTGGTAACATTCAGGGATGCCAACTTGCTCCGCTTTGTAAAATAGTGTTTTCTAGTGGTGACGAAATTTAAGTTATTTCAGTTTTGTATTTTTCACCACTAAATATCATATAAAATGCAACGTTAAAGCATCCATCTACTGGTTACTCTATTAAAAAGTAGGCGTGACCATCATTCTTTAAGGAATTTTACTTTATAATTTGCTAAAACTATACCAGAAAGCAGAGCAGTTGGCATCCCTGAACATTTTCTATCTTTTAACAACCAATCTGGTTGTGCTCCAAGCCATGAAGGTAGGGTATTTATAACCTAAAGATGAAGCTTTAGTGTCATATTGTGACAAAATATGAACAATAAAAAGCGTTTAGAAACAAAAGTTTGAGGTACAGTTTAAAAACATAACGGTACAATGTTTGATCAGATGTATGTTTTAGAAATACAATAAAAGACATCCAATCTAAACATTAATGAGCTAAACGCTGGAACTCACTGTAGAAATTTTTGTAAATTTAAAATTAAATAAACCTATGAAATGGAAGGGGTACAATATAAAACAAATCAGTCAATACTACTCTTACTCATAAATAAAATACAAAATATTTCTTAGTGCAGTACTGTAAAAACTCAATTTTAACACTTTTGGCATAATATGAGCAGTCAGCTATTACAACAAATTCCAATAATAAGAAGACAAAAAGTGAATGTTTTTATCAAGTTGAACCTCCCACATATTCTGACTAGTAATTTACTATTCAACCAAGCAATATTGGACAAAAAGAGAGCAAAATGGAAGGTATTTTATTCATTGTGCATATGTTTATTTCTAGTATTATTGCTGCAAAAGAAAAAACAAACATCATTCCACCTTTATGTTTATAGAGTTTATGTGGGAGACTACTAACCTCTGTTATCTTCCTCTTTACCAAAGAAAAATTCTTTTATGTTTAAAAATCTTACTGCACGCTTAAAAAAAAAAGAGTCATTTGTTGCCCACAATGCCCCCTTTTTCTCTCGACAACTTACTATTGAATTTAGTGTCATCAATGACATCAAAAGCTATTGCACTTGTCATTTTCATGTAAAAACTACTCTAGATATCGATTTTATATCAAAATAAGGTAAAGAGGTAAATGTGTCTATTTCCTCATGGCTGTTTTAACATTAAATATTTATATTTGTTTATAATGATAATGCTGTCTTCTATTGTGAATTGTCGTTATAAAGTTAAATGTATTGACGCATCACCATCTTTTAGCAATGAAATATTTTAAAATATTTTTATAGCGGAGTTCATCACAGAGGAAAAGATTGTAGCAGTGATCGTGTTGTACACAAAGTTATGAAAGTGCTAAGTTCTTCCAGCTCCTATCTTTTCCCAGAAACACTCACAGTTCACCAAAGTTTTAGGAAACCATTCAAAGCACCAAAGGGAAATGGAGGTTGGGGAGACGTACGTGACCATGCTCTTTGTTGCAGTCAGGTTAAAAACTTCAGCTTTTATTGTTGATCTATGCAACTTCATCTAGTCTATGTGCAATCATTCCTTCACTATTGTATATTTCTTATACTCATATCCAAATTGCATTGGTGATAAATGCATTTCTGGATATAAAAATAAAGATTTTCTATGTATTCTATTAAAATTTGTGTTAAATTTATTTCTATCTATTACTTTATACAAAACTTCTCTAGCAATAAATGCTAGACTGGCACTTTCCATTATTCCCAGGAATTCGAAATTTGACCAGCGTCTTTGTCATGAGATAAATTATAAAATTGCTAATTTACTTTTACATAGATTTCATCGCTGACATAGTAAAATTAGTTATTTAAGTGCTGCTAAAGACAAAATGTTTAAGTCATTTTTTTATATTACAACTTTTTAAAGTGTATGTTACCACTTCAAGATAAAATATTTATGTCCCAAAAAAAATCTAGTTTTTAAAATGTTTTTTTCTTTTTGGCGAGACTGAAATTTTTGTGCATTTTTATAAAATAAATAAACTATTTCTAAAAATAATTTTGTTTGAATATATAGCCACCTTTTTCAAAATCACATCATTCAAATTGGTAATTATAATTATACATATATGTTCAAAATATATTCGAAAAGACCAAAAAAATATTAGTTAAAGCATGTAATTTTGTAAAATTTTAATTTATAATGTATTCCTTAAAATTTTAATTACATTTTCACCAACAAAAAAAATTTTCAAGAAATTTTTTAAAACTCAATTGTACAAATATCTTTCATGTGTAAGAATATGCTTTAAAGACTAATTGAAAGATTGAAAACAATTTTTTTGTTAAAATTGTTTCTTTTTCTTTATTTAAAAAAGAAAAAATAAAGATTGAACTGCCATTTCTAGAAACAATTCCAGCGCAAGTCTGAAGTAAATAAGGAAATATTATATTACTTTCACATAATATGTCCACGGAGAGGGGGGCTGTGCACTATTTGAAAAATGTTTAAATAATAGCAACATATTAAAAAATTTGAAATCTGCCATTTTTAGAAACCATATACTGCTTTTCAATAAGCATGGCACAATTTTACAGGATAATTATTACATAAAATTTTGTACCAAAAATATCAGTTTTGTCCTGCAAACTAATAAATTTATTAACGAACTGCTCCTTATATTAAATTCCACTGTGATTTTAAAAAAAATTACTGCTGAGATCAATGTAGAGCATTATATTACAGAGTGCGTAGCCAAATTATTCAACCAAAAATAAGCACTTTTCAAGCACTCCAAAATATTTTTAGGCACTTTAAAAAAATATAACTAGGCAGGGTTGGAAAGTTTTGACAATTAACAGTTTTATCTTGTTTCAACCATCATGTAAACAAAAACAAAACATTTTGGCATTGTTTTTGACAATTGTCAAAAATCATGAAATTTTGAATCAAGTTAAACGAATGTTTTCATACGCTATGGACTGACAATACACTGAAATTGATTGGGGTTGAATTAATTGTGCAAACGTTGAATAGAGCAATGTTAACTGTGTCTTTTTGCATAATTCAAAGCGAAAATCAACATAGTAAAGGAAAAATCTCATTTTGAAAAAGATAAAATTAAGCACCTTTTGAAAACATCCAATGAAAAAAGCACTTTTAAGGGCTTTTAAAAATAAAAAATAAGCACTTTTTAAAAACACTACGCACCTTGGTATAAAATATTTATGTTTACAAATATATTCAATTTGTGGCCAAAATTTTAAAGATAAATTTCTAAAGTGCGCTTTTATATGGCAAAACTAGCAGGCACATTTGCATAGAAAATTTTGCTTGTCATTTATAAAAAAACTCAAATCAGTGGCATTAATAACACTCCTGCAAAACCCATGATGGGGTCACACAAAAATTTGAGAGTGAACTCACCAGAAAGAAATTATTTTATAACATAATTTTTTTAAATTCTTAATTAATAACCTTTAACTAAACTTTCAATATAATTATTGCTAGACAGGAAGTTATTTTCTCATATTAAGTTAAATTTCATTCCTATGTAGTGAGTGTATACAATTTTTCAATTTAATACCTTTTCTAAATTCCGTCTTTACATCGCTAATTACGATTTTCATAATTTAAATTAAAATAAATTATTATAAATACTCGAATATCTCTTTACATAATGCTTTTGTTTCATATTATAACTTTAAATGTTTTATAGAGAGTCTAAAAACGGGTGCACTTAAGTCTTCATGTGTACACCACTGCTCAAATCTTAAGTGTGTGGCATTCTTTTACAGAATACATATTGCTTATCAGACGATATAGCGTGGTGAAATTCTCCACAGCACTTTGTGTCAATGAAACAAATCAAGTACTCACAAAATGCACATTATCATCCTACTATTTTTGCAGAAAATATGTTGTTTCAGGAGAATGACATTATTTATTAAAATTAATTAACTGTAAAATTTAAAAACTAAAGTGGTTTGTGGCAAACTCAGCTTATGCACCCCTTGCATTATGGTGTGAGAATTACAGGGGCCTTTTCAGGACCACCTTTAAAATGATTATGTAAAACTCACCATGTTGAGGCATTGCAATGTTAAATTTTACATAGAATAAGTTAATTTTACATAGAATAGTTTAAATATAATTTTTTTTTAAAACAATATAACTTGATTACTTAATTTTTAATTCAGTTTAAAATTTAGCACTGTATGTTATTAATGTAGTTTCTATTCCAGTTAGATGTTTTTGATTGTGTTTACTGTTGTTTTATTGAATGATAAGCATTTATTCTAAGGGTATTTTTCATTCAATATATTGCCAATTTGTTATAAACAAAGCAAAGCAAACTATAATAATAGTAAATTGGCATCCTGCTTAATTTATTGATAAATCGGATAAAAACTTGAAAAAGTTATGATGCCCTTAATTTGCAAATTAAGCTGTTGATATTTAAAGAAGAAAAATCAGTTTATTCAGGAATTTACTTTCAATTATTTTTTATAAATTTTGCACCCCTCTAAAGCTGTGCCCAGACACAGGCATCCCCTCTTGCTCCCCCGATAGCATGAAGCACAATTTGACAGAAAGCATTTTCTTGAAAATATGTATGTTAAAAAAATAGTTGTTTTCAAGGTACATAACAAGCAAATTCATTTGTAAATTGCTCTTAGGAGTTATCTTAGTGAAATGATGGCTTTGAAGTGATAGTTTACCTCAATATATGTTTTTGTAAAAAAGTCATTGTCCTATAAATTTCATGCTGGGTGCTAACCAGTTAAATACAAAATAATGACACAGTTTTACCGGACGACTTGCCATAGTAAGTACTATTTATATCCAAAAATTACAGTATCACAGTACAAATTTCAGAAACCAAATTCTGACAAGTCCCTAATATTTTTAAAATTTACGTAATTCATATATATATCAGTGTTTTCATCTTAGAAAAAAAATGGGTGAGAATTTCTCACCCTTTCTCAAAAACAGGGCGAGACTTCAAAAACTTAAGTGAGATTTCTAAAAACTAAAAAAACACAAAAACTCTTGAAAAAAATTTTTTTTTAATTATAATACATTTCTAACGTTTTCTATTTTTTAAAGCATTGAATATTTTTGGTGCATCATCATAGAAGATTTTGCCTTTACAAGGTATTTGTCCATCTTACATTAGCACATAAAAAATTCGAACGTCTTACATGAAGAAACCTAACCTACGGTAAACACGTGGTTGCAGAGAAATGTGTTCTGAAAGGGGTTCTGTGGTTGTGTTCTGTTGTTCGAAAAGGTTTTTAACAATACTGGTAAATAGGGAAGCTAGATAACGGGGCAGATGTTGAAAATAATGAAAGATACAGGCAGAAAAGTGAAACGGATTTTATTCTAAATGGCGTAATTCTAAGCTTT
>NC_092215.1:52016498-52055505 GCF_043381705.1 Parasteatoda tepidariorum | reverse complement strand
TTTTTTTTTCTATTTATAAGTATAAAATGATGCTAACATTTTTGAAATATCGTACTTCGTGAGCAAAAATGTTCAAAGTGGATTTTTTTAAAAATCTCTCCACAGATTATTTTAATTTTTAGATTTTTATTATCTAAGAACATTGTAAATTCAGAATCTCTTCTAATTTTCTAGGTGTAAGAGCATTTTATTTAATTTTAGTTAAGGCGCACCGTGTTAGGTTTATAAAAGAATGTTAATTTTGGACTCACTTTCTTCATCAGGTAACACAAATTTTGCTTACAATTTGTAGTAACTAAATAAAACAGGATTTTATTAAAATGAAAAAATAAAGAGAAATATATAGGTATCTACTAAATAATAAAACTATGTTGATTACTTTGAGCTGCAAATTGTTTTTTAATTTCCAACTCAATTTCTGTCCTTCATTCTCCCCCATCACCACTTTCTGAGAACACTCTTTCTTCATTTTAAATTTTTTTTGATAATTTTACAGTTATGAATTTGATTTGGAGAAGAGAAATATATAATTTTAACAATTAAACTACTTCTGGTGGTGATGAAGGGTACAAAAGTCATATTGGGATTCAGAAGGTCATTTTGCATGAGGGTTCAGGTGTAGAAGACTATTTTTCAGGCAAGACAGGGATATTAACTTTAAGTAGTGTGCTTTAACATAAAACATACTTGAGTAAATTTTAACTTTTTTAAAGTCTGTTCATTCTACAAAGAAGAGAAATGATACATTTAAATTGATAACAATTTAATTTTTTATTTTGTATGGATAATCAATAAAACTTTAAGGGGTAAGAGTATTTTAATATCTTGATTACAAACAGATTTTCCAAAACAATTTTTTTTGAGAATTTTATGTTTTTCAAGGAGTAGTACTTTACTTACATCAGACTGGAGCTGCACAATGAACTATTGGTGATGGTTTAGAAAACAACTTGGAGGATGATCCGAAGATATGCCATCACAATTTTGATCTCTACAGAGATGGATGGCTCTCCTGCTTTAGTAGCTTGATCACCTGTGCACGAAGTCGAGCACTTTACCGCAGAACAGTCTAAAACCACTGTCGCACACCCTTCGTTTCTTAGCAGGCTGATCAAAGTGATCACCCACCTGTTCACAGACTGCAGCCAGTGATCTACTGGGAACCACGTCTTGTGATTGATCCACTGTGGGAATATCAGGGGTGCCACTTTAAAAAAATTTCAAGACTGAACTTATTTTTTGACCAAATAATATTGTCTAGCGTTGTTTACCAAACTTATAGAAATTTATAGCTCACTGACACCAAAATTTACCTTTCCTTGATAATAGCCTACATATTAACTCAATCATTCGATTAATTTTTTTTAAAAATATTTTTCATTATTTTATGTTTTTTTAGCAAACAAAACGAAAATAACAGCTAACCTTGTATATTTTTTCTACAACACTTACTGAGCAACCTGAAACCATTCATGTTTACTTTTCACTTCACCGTTACTTATTTTTTGTTCTAGCTCTATAATTTCTTTCTATTTTAAAGAAATAATCTTGATTTAACTTGGGCCAGCATGACAATAGGTAGGGGTGGGGGAAGCAAACTCAAGCAGATTTAGATTCAGCAATAATACAAAATTAATTACACAAGTAGATGAAGTTCAATCAATCCCATTTGTCAAGACTTTAAGAATAAGATTTAGTGAAGCTGACAAAAAGAATATAAATAAAAGTCCTGACATCATTACCATATCATATGTTTTCATTAAGATATATTATTTTTTTATTTTGATCAAAATTTCTTTTTAATTTCTAATGAGAAAAGAAATAAAATTTAATTAAATTGATAGAATTTATTAGTCCATTGATTTTTCTCAAGACTGATTTCAGTCCCCAGGACTGAAAAGTGGCACCCATGGGGACTATGCTTTTCAAATAATCATGTTAGAATAAGAAAAAAGTAATTATTTTACTCAATAAAATATATTGTAATTGAAACTGTATGGGTAGGGTTTTTCATTTTGTTGTTTTCATTGTAAATATTAGCCTCAAACTTTGTATCCAGGAATGATTTTCAACCAATTGAATTAAGTTGTGATTTCTGTTTGTCCATACAATAATACAGATGGTGATAAGGTCAGTAAACTTTGCTATGTCACAAAACTAAAAAATTACATGTTCATTGATCTATAATGTGAAGTGTGAAAATGTTGATTGTTGAAAGTTAAGAACAAAGGGCAAGATGAAAGTTTATAAATGATTTATTTTCCAACCTCCTTTCATGGATAAAGCTAAAAAAAATTACAAATCTTAATTCCATCATCTTTTTACCAAAAAAAAGTTTGATACATAACTGATTCAGTTTTTCTTCAAAACAGTAATATGTTTAATAATATTTTGTTCCCATAAATCAAGTCCCTTGCTTTTAATACCCTCTGATTTTCTAATAGATAACAATGATTTTTAATAATTTTCACTAATTACTAAATTATTTTTATTCACAAGTATATTATAGACAGTATAGTATTTTATGTTCAAATGTATTTGTGTAGAATAGTTAAATGATAGTATAGCAATTATCTCATTTCTTGCTCAAAAAAATAAAAGCTTTGCATTGCAAAATATAGACATAAATGAATGTTTATTATAACAAATGTATTTAAGCAATTATTTAACTTGAATAGCAAGAAAAAAAATTATAGTAATAATTTTGATGAATTACCAGGTGCAGAATTTTTAAATATTTATTTTTAATAGGAAAACTCAATTTTTATATGAAATGAATACAAAATATTTTCGGTCGTCGGGCTACCGAAGCGGGGGTGCCATCCCTTCCGCAGAGGATCAAAATTGTGATGGCATGTCTTCGGATCATCCTCCGGGATGTTTCCCAGACCGTCGCCAATAGCCCATTGTGCAGCTCTAGTGCGACGTAAAGTAACAACAACAACAAAATATTTTCGTTACAAATATGACATTTTTATGTTTTTGTTGCTTTTATGAAATTGTTATGCTATATTTTAAAATTTATTGAAAGCCAATTAAGCTATATATGAACATGAAAATTAAAAATGAATTATGTATTAAGACTACATAAAATACATGCCCTTTCATACTGAGTTGTCTATAATAAATAGCTAATAAATTGTAGTTAATTATTAATAAAATTATTTAATAATAAAATAGTAAATTGTTCCTAGTAAAATAGTTATCTAGAAAAATGCTTAAATGGTAAAGTAATTAACAATAATTAATGTATAATAGTGAATGACTTGCTATTAGTTAATATTAATGCAACAGCAGACAGCTCTAATTTAACATTTTTGATGAACAGGTTTTTGGCATGATGGATAAAGCCATGATTTCCATCCTGTTTGCTTACTTTTGAGGTTAAAATATATTGAAACTATAGTTCATATCAAAAAGTACAATGTTAGTAGTTTTCAGATATATATTTACTTTTAAACAGATTTACAGAAAGAATATTGTAAAACTCTTTACAATTATGCATATTTCGTAAATTTGAACTCATTACTTACTTTGAGATTTTTATCAATAGCAACTCATATTTCCCCTCTAGATTTTAAATGTTATCTTAAATATATTTCTAGCAATATTAAAATTCTGGATTTTAACGTAGAATGAAATGATTAGAGGTTGAAATTGTTAGGAACATGAAAATTAATTTCTGTAAGAAAAGAAAAATTAATATTAAACAGTCTCAATTTAGTTCAAGAAAGTAATATTTTTGAAATAAATTCATAAATTACTTAATGTTTTGATAGTTTTCTAATCATTGAAAAAACATATTCTTAATGTATTATCCATTTAATTTTTTTGTAAACCTAGCAATTTTTTTGCATTTTATGATGCTGAATAAGTAATTTATTTTATTTTCCTTTGTTCCAATGTAAAGATTATGACTCTATCTCATAGACATTATGTTATTGAATTTCTAAAACTGATGCTGGTTAGTTACCCCATTTTTACTAGAACACTTCACAGTTCAGTATGCGTTCAGCACATTTCATTGAGACAATAGAGAAAAAAAACATTTTCTGCTCTTTCTTATGCAATTATAAAAGTTCAGTGCGTATTTTAAGTATAATATTGTGTTCATATGTTGTTCAAAGGTTGTGCAAACTTTTGACCAAGTCATATGGCCTAGTGTTCAAATGAATAAATGACTTTCAATTGGAAAATTAATAGTTTTGATAAGGTGTGAAAGTTAAAGTTGGGACACGTTTGTTAGGTGAAAAGGGGCAGTAATAATACACATCTGATGCAAAATTGCACTATGCGTTTTTCAATATTACTTAACAATTCAATTAACTCTAGTTTATGTTTGCCATTTTGTCTAGATAGTTTAATTTTATAAAAATGTAATTTACCTTAAATTCTCGGTAAAAATAAATCAATTTCCAACAGAATGTTTTCAAGTGTTAAAGGAGGAATTCTAGCTGTATGTCTCATACTTGATGTTTTGAACAAGTGTAAAATCAAATTTGAAAAATTAGAAAGAAGTTCAGGATAATAAATGATGTGGTGAACCTGTAATATTAGTATAATTGATGAAAACATTAAAAAAAACTGATTAAAATTTACAGGAAGACTAATATTTTAGTGTTATAATAGGTAAGACAAACTAAAAATATTATAATGCATATGACAAAATTTACACAAAAAATAATACCAAAAGCTTTGCATGCAAGCAAAAAAAAAAAAAAAAGAGGGGAAGCATCTGTTTAGACATAACAATCAATCAATTCACAGTGATTCCTGTCATTGGACATCAGCATAACTTACTTTAATCACCATAATCATAATATACTTCAAGGATTTTTTACTGATTGCCTGAAATGAAAGTCATATTAAAGGAAAGAATTTCAGCATGTTGAAGAAGTTAAACAAAAAACGTCAGGCCTCCTGAAAAAGTGTTACTAAAAGCCTTTTGGCAAATCTTTGGATAATGGAAAACACATAAAAAGCAATCTATAGATAAACGAGGGTTGTGCGCTAAAGGAGATCAAATGAATGCTATAAGTTTTAACTCTAGCATATTTTTGTGCTCGGACTTAATTGTCATATTTGTACGTATGCATCTTGAAATATCTACAAAAATACAGTATCTTATATGAACAAACAAAATATAAATTTGTAATATTTATTTTCTGCTGTATTTCATAAATGTTAAGAATTCATATTGCACATGTAACAAGATTTTACAATTTGATTGAATATACAATATTAATACTTAGGACATTTAATATCACAGAATTAAATTTGAGATTTTCAACATAGATAATATTTTTTTATATAAATGTACTGCTGCCAAATAAGTTTGAAAAAATTTACAATACCCCTCATAGGAATTAGTTTTCTATTCATTTTATGACAAAAACTTCTATATGTAATAAAAATTCACAGTATAAGTCATAGAAATTCAATTTCTATGGTAAATTTAACATACAGTGGTCTAAATAATATGTCCAGAGAGATTTCATACAATTCAAAAACTGACTTTACGAGACAAATAACATGTAATAACAATATTACGAATAAGAGATGCATACTTAATACAAAAAGTATGTTTTTTAAAATAGAGTAAATCAAAAAGTATCTAGAAAAACTTCATAAAAAAGGATTCTCTTATTTCTTTATCATTGAATTCATTTTACATCTGAAACTCAAATGGGAAATAAAACTGTATTTTTTTTAAACTTCGATCAACAAATGCTTAATTCTTCATAAATTCTATGACTTATAATTAGAATCAGATGTACACATTATCTTTAACAAAAAGTAAAGAAGTTAATAATAAGATTCAATCAAGATTTGTTGATTTTACAAAAGTTCCAAAAAGCTAAATCTTTTCAATGAAAGGTGTCCATTTTTCTAGTCTTTAAGTTTCAATGCTAATTTATATTCCTTACAGAAAGTTTACATGTATTATTATTTTTTTTTCTTTTGAGCACAGATTCATGTTTGTAATGATCCTTGGAACAATGGCATTTAATATGCTAATCTACAGATGTTATTCTCTGAATTTTACCTTTGTTTACACCTATTTCGGTGGCTGAATTGTGGATTGAAATGTCAGGAGGTAGAATTTGCATATCTTTTCATTTTAAAGTGAATTGTAATAGTTTATTTTTATTGACTTTATATTAGCATCAACTTTAAGTAAATTAAAATGGGGTATAAATATGCAAGTTAATCATGCTTGAATTGCTAATGCTAATTTGTTTTTGTATTGTATCGTTTAGTACACAAATTAGCTTTTTGATCTCTCATCATGCATTATTTCATCAAAATCGTGATCATCATGCTTTACACAGTTCTGCATAAGTGTATATTAATTCTAGAAAAGAAAACAATGATTCAAATCATGATTCATAGTAAAGAGAAAACAATCAGGAAAGGAGTAGTGCATAAGGTATACAGATGAAGGAATTAGTACTCGCGTAGCTATAGCTTAACATTCTTCAAAAAGCAAAGAACGATATATAGTTAACTGACCAAGTTTCAGAATATATAAAGAGAATAAATAACAAGTTTATTAAAGCTATGTGTGATAGATCAACTGATGTTGGATAGTATGTATAATAGAGCAGGTTTCTTAATGCCAAAAGAAAAAAAAAACAGGTTTATTGAATTTAAACATGAAATTCAGAATTGAAACAAAATGTAGACCTTCTGAGGGATAAATCAATTGTATACATCCTAGAAACTAGATTTCTGAATGTAGAAAAGGGAGAAAATATATTAATTTAATTGAACCTGAGCATGAAAAACCGTCTGAATATACGAAAAGAAATGATAAATTATGTCAATGAAAGATTCGTAATGTTTCAATTTCAAAATGTAGAAGAAAGAAAAATATCATTTAATCACTTAACTAATTATAGTCTTATTAGTCTCTAAAAAAACTATTAAAAAACTTAAAATCATTAGGCAGTTTCTACATTAATGAAAAAAAACAATTGCACCTGATACTTAAATTCAAGAAAAAAAACTGTAAAAATAAAATATCAAGTACATGTAATCAACTCAACATGACTCATCACAACATGTCAAAATTTGTTCTTATAGAGCGCATCTATCCTACCTTATTTATGTAATCGGCTACATGGTAAAAGACTGAAAATTAGTGAAGAGAAAGAACTTATTAATTTTAAAAAGAACGATCCAATGAATATTTTACAACTGAGTTAAGTGTTGAAGGTACAAACAATTGATGGCTTTCTACATATAAACATTGGTACACACTTATTAATTCCAAAATTTACATGCAACAAGCACTAATTTTATAAGAGCACTCTTGCACTACATCACCTAGTTCTAAGTTTTTAAAAATAGTCAGTTACCGGTCGAGACTTCATTAATGGGGCTTTCCCACATACTTCACATTGATGTCAAGTCTACTTACTTCTGATAATAACCAGGGGTGATTGTGACACAAAGTAAAAAACCCTGAAAATTTCATGTGCCGATAACAATAAAATATCAATTTATATACTATTCATATTTAATATAATTTTTTGAACTAAGATTCATAATTAAATTAACTACCAATAAAACACACTTTTATAGTAACTCATTAAAGAAAAAATTTAGTTCTTACAATAATCACGATATTGGATTTAAAAAATCGCATGAATATGAATAACGATATTGGATTTTAAGAACGTGAAAATGCAAATTGCCATACTGGATTACGGAATGCAATGATACAAATTGCGACACTGGAGTTTTGAAACGCATAAAAACGAATCACGATGCATGAGTTTTAGATCCCCTGAATGCAACTAGCATCATTGGATTTTAAATTGGAGTGAATATGAATTGGAATATTGATTTCAAAAACATGTAAATACAAATTGTGATATTGGATTTTTAAATCCCGTGAATACGAATAGAGATGAACGATTTTTAAATCGCCTGAATACGATTCACAATGAGCTTTTAAATCAGGTAAGTAGGAAAATTGATGTTTGATATTAAAATCACGTCAATAATGAATCGCGATATTAGCAGATTCCGGCATAGCTTCAAATATTAAAAATGATGAAAATCTGACAACAAAAAAAAAAAATAGAAATCGAAATTGCAGATGAGTCACTTGTTTCGTTAACGCAATTTAGCGAAGGTTTCAAAATTAACATTTTAGATTGTAGAACTTAATTTTTACTTTAAACTTTGGATAGAGGTGAAAATTTCGTTAGATGAAAAGTTTTGATTAGCAGAGGACCGTGAATCAATAGCCTTAAGATACGCGGAATTCAGCAAAAATATCACATGCCTTGCTCCTAGTTTCTAGACCTGGAGAGATAATACGAAAAATCCGGAATACAATCATCCCTGAGTGACGCATGCTGTTCGATCTCGCTGGCTTATTTCACCGACTGTCAGAGGTCAAAACATATAACTATCCAGTATATTTGCAGAAAAAGATTTTCAACACACCTTGATATTACTTTGGTAAACAGTTGTATATTACACTGAACTGATAATTATCTATTACACTTATCTGATTTTCATAGAGATTACATCATTTACAGGTAGGTATTGAACCCCACCTACAGTGTTAAGTCACTAATACTTCATAGAAGTAATAAAGCAGTGATGAGAGACATGATATAGTACCTATAGTATTCATTTCTTAACATATATTATATAAAAATAAACTACTTGCAATAATTTACTTGCAAAAAATGTAAATACTATTTTATGCTGTTGCAAATGATAACTCTCTGACCCGGGATAAAACAATGTGACTACCAAAAGAAGTGTAAACAAAGGAATGATTTATCAAGCAACTACTGTTGATCAGAGCATTAGATACAGTGGATCTATGGGCTGTTCCAGGTTCAGGTTTAATAATTAATTGATCTTTGCTAAATTATTTCAAGAACAAATAAAGTTATATTATTATACTTCAAAGATTAAAATCATAATTTCAAATTTAATTAGCAGCAGACTTGAAATGACTGTGTCATTTTTCAGAAATAGAATAAATCCTGTTATTACAAAACAGTGGTGGCTAGTCAAAGAGATCCCAGGGCCCTCCCACTTGTTTAGTTTATGCCCTTGATTTTTAACTACATTTAACAAAATATTTACCTGTTACCAGTGTTAACCAGAGACTACTGACCTCATTATTTTGCACTTTTTTTTCCAATAACCTTCATAGATATATTGTTTTTATTTCGTCATCTCATATGCTTTCACTCCATTACCTGACAGCCCAGAAGCAGAGTTAAAAGCATGTTTCAAAGTCAAATATTATATACCACAGCACCTTTTGAAGATTAATGGGGTCGGGAAGTAAGAGACTTTTAAGAGGGTGACTTATTCCCAAAGAAGTTAATTTTTCTAAATAATTATGGAGGTTATTAATTTTTCTCTAAAAGATATCTTTACACCATATTGCAAAAGGTACAAAATAAATAGAAAATTCAAAAGGACAAAATTTCACTTGAAATAAACTTTTATAAACTAGAAATTTTTCTCCTTTGTGGCAAATCCCATTATAGACAACTGTTTCCTTTTTTCTATTATTTTTAATTTCTGTGCAATCGATATAGTTATAAAAGGTTAAGTTAAGAAATATTTAATTATGGTTAATTTATTTATTAATGCCTTTTTCATTTTTAGATTACACTTTTTTTGTTGTCAATTGCAGCTTTTTAGTAAAAAATTATTACAGGTGAAGAAAGTTTCTCATTTGTTTTTGTTAAATAAATTCTCATTAATCTGGAACTAGTTGCCAGAATTTTAGTATAACTTTTGGAATAAAACAATATATTGTGCAAAATATATGCGATATTCTGCAAAATATACATTTTTATGTTTTTCCTAAATTACTAATAAAATAGCAGTTATCACTTTGGTTGTCATGTTTCAGTAATTATTCAACATCATTTTCTAAGTGGGAATTTGGATATTTTAAATTAAAAATCATGAAATCGGCTAAGTTATTTGATTAAAGAAACCCTTTTTTCCTGTCAGATATTTTTTTTTCTAACTCTCCTATTCTTTTTACTATTTTCTGAAAAATTTGGTCCCATTTCCTGATGAACAAAATTTAATGCAAAATTTATTTTCTATGAATAGAAATACTTCTTTTAATGGACTCAAATAAATGGTAGAAACAAGATAGAAAATATTGCACCTATAATTTAGTCAGTGGTTCAAAGTTTGCTTCTTGTAATACCAGTTTTATATTTTCTGTCATAATAGCACAAATCTATAATTTTTTAAAATTAGCTTATTTAAACTTAGTTTCACATTACCAAAAAATTTTTAAAGGATTTATTATAGCCTTAATATTTCACTTTTTAATTAGAAAAAAATATTTAAATAGAAAAGTCACAATATATTTACATAATTTATATTGCATATTTTTAGAATGAACCCCTTCACTTTTTTAATTTATGAGCCACCACTGTTGTATAATATTTTGATCAAAATTTAAGAACTTCTTTTCAACATTCAAGATTTCAAAAATCTCATAAACATTGAATGTTTTGGTGGTAACTCCATAAACATAACAAAGGTGGATAGAAAGGTTGATGACAGGTGAATATTCATATCTCTTGAAGCACCCAGTTTAAGAACATCATAAAGAATATTAATAAATTCTTCGTCAAAGATATAAAAAGCATCTACAACACTTTTACAACGATAAGCTGCAAGTAATAACAGTTCAATATTTAACATTTTACATACTGCAGCCTATCCGAGATTTAACATTTTTTATAGTTTCTCTCAAGAGATATTTTTAAAACAACTTCATTGGTTATATTTATTAAATTATTTGCAAAAAAAGGCATATTGAAATCAGCGACATAGATTAACCAAATTTGAAAATAATTACACAATATTTATTAACTTAGGGAGAAAAAGTATACAAGTTCAAAAAATTTTCAAAAAGAGTTATTATTTCTATTAATTATTAAAACATAACTTAATATCAATTAAACAGAAACATGATTCTAAAGAAATTCAATTTTCGAATTGTAATTAACAGAACCTATATGACAAGAAATAAATCTTCCAAGAACTTTTAAATACAGGAATCTCAGCACTAATATACAAGTTTAATGTGAAAAATGCTCACATTAAACAAATTTTGCTTTGCATATCAGTAATAAAAAAGTATGATTGCCATCATAACAAAATACAAATTCAATTAGATTCAAAGTTTGGCAAATTCAATATCTAATTTGAAACTAAACTTGAAAGAAATTTCCCCTAGATGCCCCTGTCTTTGCGAGCAATCATAATGAACAAGATGAAAACTTATAGAATCAAAAAGTAATATCTGTAGCTTGTTAAACTAATATACTTCTTTTCAAGATATATAAATATAAAAAGTCTCCGGAAAAGTTTAATCTAAATAAAGAATGAAAAACTAACTAAATCCATTTAAATCATTAAATGTTTCTAAGGAGAAATATGCTATATGAGCTTAAAACTATACTTAATAGCAGAATCAAATAAAAAAAAATTAAACAATGTGCCGAATCCAAAATTCTAAAACAACTTTAAAAAAATTCCTTCTCTGAACAATATTTCTTATTTGAAGATTACCTCACTAATATAAACTAATAAACAAGATTATCGTCAATAAGTTCTGTACAATAGCACCTATTAAATAGCTGTATAAAATTACTAGACTGAAAAATTAAACAAGAGTTATTTTTACTACTCAGACAAAGCTTTCCATGTGCACTTAAGTTAAACTACAATTTAAAAAATATCAAACATAGGTAAAAAATACTTTCAAAATTTTACTTTTGTTTTAGCATTCGTAGAATTTTTCCTTCATTGATTTTCTTTTATTTTGTGCTGCAATCTAAACTATATATTATCATTTATTTTTATGAATAAAAGAAAATCACAATATATATATATATAATCATTTGGAACGTTGATAACTGATTGAAAAAATGATTTTCAGAAGTTATCAAAACTGTTTATTTATCCATTACACGGATCTACTAAGTTATGGAGTTTCAATTTTTAGGGAAAATCAAACTTGTAATTTATTAAATCTACTGATATTATTTAATAATCTTTATATTTGACAATAAGTTGCTTATTAGTTACTTATCCAACCAAATTTTAAATGTTTGATAAAAATTTAACTCTTAGTTGTATTATTACAACTTCATTATATATAAGACCTATATGGATTCAGTTATATTGTTATTAGCTATATTTACAAAAGAACTTTTTTAATAAATTAGTAAAATTTGATAATTAAAATAACAATATAGCAAAAATTGAAATTTTTGCTATCTTTAAGTTAATACAAAATTAACTTTTAAAACAATATGTTTATCAGCGTTGAAATAAAAATAAATTAAAATTATAGTTGGCTCTGGTGCCTCACTTGTTGGAAGAAAATCTTTTGCTAATCAGATCCCAATTATTCTGAATCATAATTGTTGTATATAAATTTGCAATTCTGGAACTTTATTAAATCTAGAAAGCTATGCCTTTATAGAAAATTTAAATAAGTTATAATAAAATTAATTGGTAACCATAATATCTCATGTAAGCTATGCTGTAAGATTTAGGAATAAATTTTATTAAAAGTAAAAAAATTTTGAATACTAATCCTTACCTTGCTTGCTTAACTCACAAATTTCTGTGTATTTACTGCAAAAATATTTACACTGTGCTTGAAAAAGACAAAGTAAAACTTTTCACTGACATTTTTCAATACTTAAAGTTATTTAATTTTTAAATAAAGACAGCATATGAAATAAATATTCACATATGTTAACTACAAACATTTAAGATATTTTTATCAGAAGTAAAATTTTAATTTCCAATAGTAACAAATGCTATAACAAAGATAAGTACAGAATTGGTACATCACAAAAAATTATTTAAGTAATCAATGTGTGCCAAAAGTGCTGAGTCTACCAAAAGTGGTTCCTCTGTGACTATTACTCTCTTTCATTTTTTTAATAGTGCTTTTAGCAGTGATGATAAGTGACAAAAAGGCTAGAAATGCAGCAATAAGTTAATAGAATAACAAGACAAACTGCAAACTAAAAATGTTAGACATTTTAAAACAAATAGTTTAGCAATATACTGTTAAACTATTAAGCTATTGCAAATAAAAATAACAAAATAGTTCAGCCTATTTGCATAAAACCATAATCAAATCAGGTTGTTTTAATAATTAACAGTGTATTAACAGATCTTTGAGGTGTACTAACAAGATATGTTGTCGTAGTCCATTTATGTCAAGTTTGGATACTATGTCTCCTTAAAGACATTTATCATTAACCATAATACTATGATTACTACAGCTGTTAACAAAATTATTTAAATACTGCAAAAAATAAATAAATCTACTGAATATTAACAGGAGCATAAGTTTTAGCAAAATTAAAAAGAAAAATTGTATATATGAAGTAGTGTGTGATTAATAATAAAGTAATTTAAATAAAATTTCTTTTTACACTAAGAAATAGCAGATTTGATGAAAAATAATCCTACACATTAAATGTCTTAATTATTCATAGAAAACAACCACATACTTTAAGAAAGTGGCAAAAAATATTGCACAAAATCTGCATTAGCAATTCAATCTAAAATTTTTGTGGGAGTTTTAAAAGCGCATGTTTAATTAAGCAAGAAGCTTCCATTGAAACAGATGTTATCAAGAGAGCAGTGAGAGCATTCATAAAGCTCTAAAATTTTAAGAAATGTTGGTGAAAACATTTCAGGACTGAATTTTGTTACCCGCCCATTTTTCATGCAGAAATTTAAGTTTATAATGCAGGAATTTAAGCTTTACTATAATCCATCATTTAATCAAGACAAGATAAATCTTGGTGAAACATGAACTTATGTATATCAAGCAAAAGCTAGACCATCACCAACAGAAAATGAATGAATGATAATTTAATTTTTACAAAGGATTTATTACAGCAGTAATATGTATTGATGTCTCATTTTAGGAAAAAATTATACATCCACATACCCTGTTAAGATTATTTCATTGTTTTCTGAATTAAAATTGCTACAAAAGTAAATCAATAAGTTTGAAAGCAGATCTACAATAAATTTTCTATATTAAAATGATCTGTCTCCAGAATCATTGATTCAATTATGTCTAAGTTTTTTTCTTTCATATTATATTAGAAATATTAAGAAAAAATATTTGTTCATGAAATTTTTTTTATAACAATTTACATTTTTTTTTTTATTTCAAAATTTTGCAAACAATTTCTTTCCTTATAAGTAATTTGATTTTGCAAGGGATTTAGGGATAAAGCAAGAAAGGAAATCACCTGGAAATAAGGTAAATATTTTTGCTTTAATATATAAGATTTGCAATTTATTTATTTTTTTATATATGCAAACAGAGAAAATATGAAGAGCAAAGTTTTGAGATAGAAACTGTTTTTGATATAAAAATTTTAAGTACTTTTCCAAAAAAATTCAAGCTTTTATTGAAAAATGAAATAAATATGTACCAAAATCATTGCAGACAACTGCATTGCAAAATCACTGCAGTAACATTTAATAAAATAAGTTTATCTTTAATTACTTCAGAAAAATTGCCTTTGCTTAAAACATCAATCAAAAAGCAGCATAGCTGACCCCCAAGCTAGACCGGTAACATTGAACTAGATAAATCAAATTCAATTTCATAGGAATAATTCCTCCCAAAAGGCAGCATTGACTTTGAGCTCGTTCTGTCAAACTGGAGTAGGCATCAAAGAATTTAATATTAAACTCAACTGAAGTTACAAAATTTATCAGTGTTTAGGATTTTAAATTTCAATGAAAAACATAGTTAGTATAAAACTAATACATTTTAAAACTCACCAAAAAAAAAAACATTAGATTTTGAAAAATAAATAACAAGAGGATGCTAACGAGCTAGCTACAAAATGTTATAATAAATTAAAAGTAATTGATCATTTCTAGCACTGCCTATTAATATTTTGGAATGAAAATTAGAAACATATATATAACACATATATACATTATAACCACAAAAGTCTAGACTTTTAAAATTTTGAAAACTCAGAGGTCAGATCAATTCCTTGTGAAGAGAAAAAAAATTAGTTTACTAAATTTTAAACTAAAGTCAAGATATGAAAATTTATGTGATGTAATAACATATTTAAAAAAATAGATTTTAAAAACTACATCAAAATCTGTAACAATAACTTCTGAAAAAGTAATCAACAAAAATTTGGTTGAAATCATCATGAATTAAGCATATCAAAAAGTGATTACTCAAGAGAAAACGGGTGCAGTAAAAAAAAGAAGGAAAGATTACGTAATAGCACAATTAGAAATTTATGTTTAGTAATATTCTATTAAGATATAAAGATTTTATAAACCATGAGAAAATTCTCTAAATAACTGACGAAAGAATGGGTAAAACCACGTGGATTTAAAATAGATTATAATTTTGCCTTTAACTTACTATTGGTGTAAGTAAGATATCTAAAATCGAGAATTTTCCAAACCCTCAAACAGTCAGGATTTGTGAGGTTATACAGCATACACACACACACATATATATAAANTATATCAAAATTTTTTCCATAAAATGCAATTTATCAAAGCCAATAAAATTACTCAATATTTTGAGCAACATAAATCTCTTCAAAAGAAATAATCATTTGGAAAATATTTCACACAAAGAACTTCACTGGTTTCCTTCTACCCACCTCTTTAACAGCAAACAAAAAACACAGAAATGTAAAAAAAAATCAAAATCTTCTTTAACAATAACTAAACCAAGGCTACAATTCCAACATAACATCACACTATGTCAGAATGAGGATGATTTTCTAGACTGGTAAACTTCAAAATCAATTTTATAAAGCATACATTAAAATACAACATAAATCACATTTCAAAATATAAAATAGAAATTTTGGCAGTTTCAAGTCGTATTATGCTGAGTATAACTTCTTTCCTGGCTGCATATTTGCTAGCCAGAGAGATTAATGCATGCAATCACTTTTAAACTTCACATAAACAAAATATCACAAGCAAAAGAAGATAAGACATCCAGAGAATTTTAGGCAGTGTTCAAAGGTATTTCTTTTTGATTCAAAAGCTACCATTAAAGTACAAATTTTAAATCACTGGCACAGAAACAAAACCTACTTGCCAACAAATACACAGTGTGTAATATAGAATATAGTGAAACATTTTTCTTGGTTCATTAGTTCTATGAAGATATTTTTAACATGAATAAAACTATGTATCAATAACAAACTTACTGAAAGAATATTAAATATTTGGAATATGCATTAAAAATTTTGAAAAATATGCTTAACATGTTAACTGCCACAATAACCAAGTGTGAATATCATACATTTAAAAATACAAACCAGAAGTAGCAGTGGTGAACCTCATGCTCCATAGATGTAAAAGTCATTAGACATATATATTAAAGTTTCGAGGTAAAATGTTTCTTAATACCAATAATTTTATCCAGAATATGCTATCTTATGTTCTGGAATACACTGAAATATTTTCTGAATTCACTTGTGCAGTAATTATACATCAGTAAAAACATTGTCTTTTTCTATTATTTACAAAACTCAATGGATTTTCAAAAAACATGATTTAGACAATATAACACTAATTATACTGGGAATTTTAAACATTTTAATTCCACAAAGCCATTTTTAATAATGCATGGTGGCACTTAACATGTTAAAACATTTTTTATAAAAAGAAAAAAGTAGAAAGATACTCAATTTTGAAACAAATGTTAACATGTGAGAAACCCTATTGTTTCGTTGATTGTTTATCAACAGGGGTTAAAATATTCAACATCTATTTATCTACAAAATAATATAAATCTTTCAAAACTTAGCCATTTACACAAATACTAGATTACAGGTGTTTCTTAGTACAATATGGACTTCTGTTAGATCTGTAGCTATTGATTTTTGAATTGATAGCATCATAATCACTCCTTAAATTTCTTAGTTCATATTTTTTCTCTAAGCAATTATACTCTGGAAAACTTTAACTGTCATTAGAGACTGAACACTTTCAAAGTTTATCTGAGCATCTTCAACTATAACAAAACAGCATAACATGAAAAACTTTTTTTCAGTTTTAGCACACTACTTACAGTATCAGGCACATGAAGATCCCAAAAATCTGAGACCTATTTTCGCAAAGCATGCAAATTTATCACAGCATGAATTCGTTTTCACCACCTGTAACCAAATATTTTCTGCCCTTGGTGTGATCACGAAAACGATATATAAAACTCATCACACTATTATGTATAAAGAAAAATCAACAATATCATTTCACATTTTAGATGCCTTTACATCAGATTTTTAAAGGAAAATATAACAACAACCATGCAAGTTTTAAAAATTATAACCTTTGAGCTTCAGGTTCATACGCTAAAATATGCTTCATATCACAAGATTCTTGTTCGGGTATGTTATTCTTAGAGTTTACATCATTCTCTATAATTCGTTCAGATGTTGATGAGCTATCACTTTCAGTTATTTCATTTGAAAAACCTTGATAATGATACGATGAGGATGAGGATGAAGACATGGATCGAGGAGACCATTTACCTGTGGGCACAACACTTGAAAAAGAAGCTTGATAAGATGACTGGACATTAATATTGGCTAAACCTGTAAAAAATATGTATAACTTGCAAGCTTTTAAGTGTAGTAATAGTAATCTATCTTTAAGAATTAAAAGTAAGCATCATACAGTAAAGTTTATACTAAACAATATTTTAGAATTATTTGATTGGGAAACTGAATTGATTGAAAATTTAAATATTTTTGAAGTTGTCAATCAATGCCTAAGTAAGATAATAGTTTCAGTACAATTTGAAAAGTCAACCTTCAAGTAACAAAAATTAGATATTTTTCAAAAAGAATTAAATATGTGTGTACAGAAGCTTAGAAAAAAGAATCTTATATTAATAGAGAATTTGATTTTCTCAATACAAATTAAATTTCTGGGTTAAACAATAAAATAAAAAAATCATAAGCCATTTTCATTTGTACTTTTGTCAAGTAAGCTGAAGAAGCTAAAATTGAAATATTTACTATAATAGGAAAGACCTTAAATTTCAACAATTTCTCCAAGAGAGCCACAATGGCTCAGGAGATAGAGCTTTCATCTCCCAATGAGGTGACTCAAGTTGGAATCTGAGCCATAGCTGGTTGATATGAATTTTGTTCCAAGTTTGTACCACGCTGCATCATGGGTTAAAACCCCCTTGAAGTAGAGCTAACCATGGTAGGTTTTCCTCTACATGTAATGCAAATGCGGGTTTGGTTAGTTCCATCAAAAAAGTCCTCCACAAAAGCTACTTTGTCCCAATGCTTAATCCAGGAGTTCTTCTGTCATTTGGGTAGGGTTCAAAATTACAAGGATATGGAGTTGACATTGATAGTCATTAACTCAGAATTCAGTGGGCTGTTCAATGTCGATTATGAAATAAGATAAAATCTCCTTTTGAACATGAAAAATTTTTGACATATTTACAAATAATCACAACTTTAAGCAAGTCAGAGGCTTAAATTTCTTTAATGTTGAACTTACTGTGGCAACGAGATTATCGCCAAGCCAGAATTCTAAGTACAATCACAGTTCAGATAGACCGTATGATGAGCAGTATGTATGGAAATGGAAAATAAAGATTTGTTTTATTTGAAAAATTCAGTTATCCAAATAAAGCTTGTTTAGAGAAATTAGATGAGTGGGTCAGGGTTCCCTGGCGGGTTGGTCTGAGCAGGGGTCTGTCTAGGTTTTTCTGAAAGGTACCTATTTTGTGAAAATTTAGACATAATTTGTGAAAAATTAAAAATTATATTACAAAATCAATACAAAAACATGGCAAAAATATAGATTTATCGTTTCTTAAAGGATTAAAAAATAAAATTTTAAGAAAAAGTATTTTGTGAAACTACCGTTTTTCCTAAAGTTGAATTTGTGAAACTACCGTTTCACCTAAAATTGAATTTGTGAAGGTACCGCTAAACGGTAGTAAATTCGGCCTGGACAGACCCCTGCTGAGACAACCAAATTCTGATCAACCAAAATCTAAATAAAATTCAGTGGTCCCCGCACCAACAATCACATATAAAAGGATGGTATGCTGATTTGGTTTTCTGTGCTGACAGTTTTGCACAATCATAGTCAAAAGAAGCTAGACTTTCAAGATTCTGGGAAATTGCTAACGTCTTTGTTGAAAGGAAATAAAGTGAGAAAGGCTAAGTTCATGACATCATTGTCAGTCAAAAAATTAAGAATTTCTTAATGCATAGTTTCTGTTTTAATTTGTGTGCTCAGTTCTTTTTCTTTGTGGAAACAAATTTCTTAGAGAAAAAGTATTTTTAATATATTATCCCAAGTTAATTGTAGAAGCTTAGCATTGGTACAGAATCACAAAAAAAAAAAAAAAAAAAAAAAAAAAAAAAAAAAAAAAAAAAAAAAAAAANAAAAAAAAAAAAAACTACAAACTGTAATAAGAATACAGACATTGAAATCTTTTAGCTACTGCAGGGGTCTGTCCAGACATTTTGTGAAAGGTCCTGTTTTTGTAAAATTGAGAAAAAACTATTCATAATTTGTGAACATAAAATAAGCGTTAAGTTACATTCTTTCAACCAGGGTCCTGCTTTTTTGAATTTGTGCAAATAGGGTCCTGCTATTGCAAAAATTGCTAAAAACCTTTTCAAGAAGTTTTTAAATTGTGAATAGATACAAGATTCTACTCAACAATTGCTGTTACTAAATTAGAGATGCAACATAGAAATATTTGGTATTTAGCCTATACTTCTCAACAAAGAATATTCATTTCGGATGAATAATGGAAACAAAATCACTCACATTTTTAATAATTTCAATTGACATATTTTAAATAACACAACTTTGTAATGTATGACTTTTAATGCGTTACGCATTAAGTAAATTTAAACAATTCTTAAATTTATACTATTTTATTTAAAAAATTGCCAAAAATTAATTTTTATTTACATAATATTCAATTAATTTTATGAATAAATATAAATTGATCAATTGTTTATTTCCAAAAAAAATTATGATTTAATATTAATAAGAATACGCACATGATGTTTGTAAAAGTAGAAATATTTTCTTAGAATACTACATTTGGAATTTAAACTTAGGGAAACTTAGTTTGTCCCGAACCGTCCTCCCCCCCCCCTCCCGGGGCAGGGTTTATTCAATTAACAAAACAATAATGAAGATAAACAAATTTGTGAAGGGTCCGATTAAAAAATAAATTATTTTGTGAAGAGTCTGTTTTCATGAAAAGATATTTTGTGAATGGTCCATTAACAGACCCAAATTTCTTCTAAACAGACCCCTGTACTGGTCAATAGAAACAGTAACTAAAGCTTTTAAGTTTATTTAGATTTTACGTGCATAAGCTTTAAGCCATTACTATGGATCCTGCAAGGGACAGATTATGTTATAGAGAGATAAAAAAATTTATTCATTAGTCTCATCCAATTAGCAAATTCGCATACCGTGTTTCAGACGCATTTGCTTCTTAGCATCTTTTCTCCGATTGTTGAACCAATTGTTTACAACAGGAAGAGTAACAGTGTCTCTATCGGATAAAGGCCACTCTAAACACAGAGAAAGAAAAACACAAAACATTACATACAAAAAATAGATAAAATGGCACCAAGCAAACTAATTAACTAAGCATAATTTTTTATACATTTAGAGCAGTAAAGAATAAAGAGTAACAGATCAAACATTTTACCAGATTTATTATTAATGTTACGTATTTTGTCAAAATAAAGAAAAAAAATTAGCAAGATTTTCTTTCATATTTCACATTTTTGGGGAATTTATAACGCATTATCTGCAATACTAAGAGTTCCCTGAGTTCTAATTAACCTGGCTTCCAAGGACCCAAACATGATTAAAAAAAAAAAAAATCGAAGTTTTTTAATGTTAAAAAATTGGTTTTGTTAAAGGTAGCAGGCATTGATATAAAGTTAGCACACTTATATAATTTTACTTTCGAATTATTAAAGCTTTATTTTATCTCAGTATTTGAAATTTGAACCTCAAAAATAATCCAAATTGAAGAGATGAGAAGTCATCAAAGTATTATAGAATTTTCTGAAAAATTTATTTCAAAACTTGCAAATAATTTTTCAACAACACTTTACTTACAACTTCTTCTCTCTTTCCCCATGAGTCACATTTCTTTTATTTTTGATTAAAAAAATAACCTGATTAAATCATTCTCTATAATGAAAAATGACTTTTTAATTCATTACTTATCAGTTTACATCTGTTTAAATGATATCAATTCTGTATTGTTATGTTTGACAAAAAAAAAAAGCAGAGAAATTTTTTTTAAATTTCAAAATACATAAACAATTAGCTTAAATCAAACCTTATATTTCTTTACAGTTTTGTTTTTCTGGAAAGTACAGAATAATTGCATGATAAAGAGTTTCCTTTAATGAATTTTAAATCAGGGTTGGTATTTTGTACAGAAAAAATCTATTTCTTCCAAGTGGAAGAAATGAAAGAAACTAAAAATGACCTAATTGTTGAACAATGAATATTTAATGAATAGTTCAAATTAAAGACAAATAAAATTTAATATAGAATAAGGAAGCAAAATTTCTTACATTTAGTTTCAAAAAATAATTTTTACTTTCATTTCTGTTTTATACAGAATTTTAAAATCTCTAAAACCTCTTATAACAATTTACATTGAAACTGGAATAATGTCATCCTTATTTCCTTAAATAAAAGTGTAGATTTACATTTCAAACAATTATATGTACTTATATTTTACTGTTAAAAAAATTTATTATCAAAAAAAAATATTCGTTAATAAAATATTGATTAAAAATTATTATTTTAAAATCATTACTTAGTTAATTTTCTTTTTCAACTGATAAAATTTTTTAAGCTAATGCATTTTTAGAAAAATCTTTTCACTTTAAAGTTATAATAGTGAATCCTAAGCAAAATAGCGCAAAGCAATCGAAATATAAAAAAACTTAATGAAACAATACTTAACTATAATATTTATATTCAAATAAAAATTAAATACTTTATAACAAAAAATGCACTTTAAAATGTTCCATGAACATTTTCATGATTTCCAGTTCAAATATTGCAAAAGTTTTAAAATTGTTTACCACTTTTACGTAATTAATCAATGATTTGATAATGGAATTTGGTAATTACTGAATAAAAATTAAAAAGAATTTTGATTTATTTTATAAATTATAATTAACATATATTTTTAAAATCTCCATTAAAAATATCGATTGATAAAGACTTTTAGAATGCTAAATAACAGCATTTGATTACGAAAATTGAGTATGCTACTGCAGTTTTTCGTAATATACAATTAATCATTTTTTACAATGTTTAAAAAGTTCTTTATGTGATTATAAAATAAAGTTCTACTAAACTTTTTTTTACGAAAAACATTCATAAAAAAAAAAACTATATTTGTTTTAACTTCTTAAGATATTAAATAAATTCATTTTTCCCAATTTTTGGTTTTTTTACTTTCAATTATTTAAAAATGATTTATTAAATGACTTGGAAATTAATATTATTATTGAAACTAGATTGCAATTATAATTGATATCAACTTTAACACTTGATATTTCTTTACTAAAAAGAGTTTCTTTCACTTGGGCTGGAAGAAACCTATTTCTTCCAGGGCAGTTTTTTTCCATGGTTTTTTTTAACAATGGAAGAAGCTTGCCACCCCTGGCTTAAATCAAAACATCGTAGAAAATTACTTTCTTAATAGTTTCTCCTTATCTATATATTAATAGGCTAGCAATATTTTGTCTCGCTAAAAACTCCCAAACTACACAACAGAATTAAACAAATAAGGTGTCGTTTTAAAGGTATTGTTATGTAGATGTGCAATAAGGTCTTAAATTATGAAAATTTCCTTTAATTAATTAATAAAATTAATAATTTAGTTTCAACCAATGAGAATTCAGCAAATCATTTTTCGGGTGGTTCGCATAAGCATTGTTTCCGTAAGCATCGTTTGATTTAAAGCATTTCTGAATTAATAGATTGATAAACAAAAATAAGAGTGGATAAAAAAAACGGAACTGAATTTCTTAAAAAAAGAATTCAATATCTTTAGTTCCTTTGATAAATTTTTAGTTTCATGATAAATTTTTTGTTTCGTTACAATAGAATGGCAATGGCATCGTGCGAATATTCAAACCAAAACAAACGTGCGAATATTCAAACCAAAACAAACTTTCTACAAACAATTATTTTGATTTGAGATTTAAAACGATATCTTAGTTATTTAGTTCAATTTTTTTTATTTAGTGCCTGCTGCCTAAATAAAATGCCTGCTATCAGGCGTCGAAATATCTCTGGCAGACGTCAGAGAAATGAATGGCGGAATTCTAAACGGGAAAGCATTTCTTATTGAGATATATTCTCTGCTACAGCTCCAAATTTCTCAGCTACATGAATAAAAGATAATCAAATTGTGAAGGGGGCAGAGAAGTGTATAAATTTCATTAAGTAATTGATTTCAATATCTGGCATTTTTATTTTAAAATTTAAATTTGTTAAAATGTTTTTATAAGATTGCGAAGCAGGGGGCGGAGCCCCCTAGTTTCTATTGAAATGAAAAGATTTTATTCTACAATTCTCAACTGCATTTTTAACAAGGCTTCCGTTCTCTGCGCACAAAAAAAAGAAAAAAAAATTTTTATGAGAAATTCACAAGCATGATATTTTAATATTACTGCTATTTTATACAAAAGTTACATTACATACAACAACAAAAAAATTTCATAAAATTTTATTTATGGTTACAAATATAACCTATTTAAAAAGTCTCATAATAGTGCTCTAGCATTCCCTATAAAAGACAAATTTTTAATAATGTTTTGTGCTTTATAAACACAGAGTTTACTCATAACATTAGATAAGTCAGTTTGACTTGTTCGAATCAAAATATGAAATTATTCAAATTAGACAACTAAAGGGTTAAATGCTTTTTCTATCACTTTCGTTTTAAAGTTGCTCTTAAAAAATTTGAGTCTCTGAAAAGAAAATATCACTGTCAAAAAGATATGCGCAAATGAGCACACTACTGATATCTAGACAGGAAATTAGTATAGAATTCATTTATTTCTGGAGTGTGGGAGAAAAAATCTGAATCCTAAACAATAGCATTATTACTGAATGTATAAAAATATGACCAATGTGCTGTTTTTCTTTTTTGGCAGCTGAAGAACAAAAGCCAACTATCATTCAGCTGACAATGAAGAATGTATACGGAGTTGTTGCTACTACTCAGAGCTCTAGTCACACTACACAGTGGTGTCATCATATGTTCTCTCATCCCAAGTAGTTCAACAGTCAGTCCTCTGTTAGAAAAAGTAAAACTTACCATGTTCTTTGACTACCAGGGCCTGTATCTTATTGATTTTAAGAAACAAGGAAATCTCCATCATTGGAACATGTAACAACAAAACCTTGGAGAGATTAATACACACAATTAAAGTGAAACATCCAAGAAAACTGCAAAATTGGGTAAGTGTGCTTCATGATAATGCAGGTTCCAACATCAAAAATATTGTGACCTAGAAGTTGCAGACATTCAGCACCTGTCTAACAATCATGATCTCTTTTTATGTGATTTTCACATCCTCTATTTTTCAAACTAAGAAAATTTTCAACTTATCAAGCAGCAAAAATGGAGTTATACAGAAGCGTCACATTCAAGTTAGTGATACAGTGGGATAATTGCTCAAGCACAAAATTTTTTATCGCCTTGCATAAATTTTGATAAGTTTTAATGAAAATCAGAAGAAAATGATTTCTAAGTGATGAATTTACTAGTAATATTTTTGCAATCAATTTCTTTAACTTAGCACATCAACTAAAAGAGCAAAATGAAAACAAGTGTTTGCAAATAAAATAGAGAGATACAATTACCACATTTTTCAGCAGCTTTGTTGCATTGTTCAACAATCTGTTCTCGCACTTGAGTATCCGGGTAAGGATCTTGTTCATAATATTTTTCTAACACAGCAAGATGGGAGCCTTTGAATGTGAATCGTTCTCTTTTAAGAGGAATTAGATCACCAGATTCAGACACCATTCTTTTAATTCCAGAACTTGGACACATTTGTGCTTAAAAAAAAGTTTTCATCAATTGCGTTTACAAAAAAATAGAATTATTTAAAGAGTGGCTGAAAAAATTTATTCTATAAAACTTTTCAAATTTTTGTTACAAATAAGCAAAAATGAAAATGCAGTGAAAAATTTGACAGGTTGTGTATGAACCCTACTAACGAGATTTCATTGCACTCTGGGACAGCTGTAAATTAAAACCATACCTTTTATTATCTAATGATTGTTTACCAAAAAAAAAGTGTGGTGTAAAAAAAAAAAAAAATTAGTCCTAATACAAGGGAAAATCATTGAAGAAACTTGATAATGGCTCATATAATCAGGTATGTGTAATGTACGTGAAAGCATTTACGCTGTTTGCAGAAAATAGTCTAATATTACTAAAAAAACAGTATAAATTCCCTTATTCAAAGGTGCAGGTCAAGCTGGCAGAGATTGATATGAAAATTTTTTTTCTCTGCTTTGTGCAGCCCCACTTTTTCCGAGATTACCTTATTGCATTTAACTTTCAGGCATACTGGTGTCAGGGATTAGTAGTTTTTGCTTTTTAAATTTTAGAAAAAAAAATTTTTTTTTTAAAAAAAACGCCTTTTAAACAAAAACACATTTTTTCAGAATTTCAGGAGGGGAAAATTTGTTTTAACATGATTTCCTCACAATGAGATTTAAAATTACCTTCGCAAATGAGATTTAAAATTACATTCACGATTTAAAATCAGATATTGTGATTCATGTTCACATAATTTAAAATCACACATTGCCATTCGCGTTTAAAGAATTTAAGATTGAGAGATAGTTTCATATTTTTCTGATTTTATATGAATCATCCCGTTTCGTATTCACTCGATTTAAATTCCACTATTATGACTTGTATTTAAGTTACTTAAAAATCATACATCAGAATTCATATTTACAAGATTTAAAATATAAACATTGAGATTCGATTTAAGCAATTTCAAAATTAAATATTGAGATTCATGTTCGCATGATTTAATAATCACACATTGAGATTCATATTGACACAATTTAAATAAATAAAATCTCACATTGATATTTTTATTAAAACATTGTTAACATTCTGTGGATAAATGCTTCCTACCTACACTTTTTCTTGCTTGAATTTCAGGTATTTTTTCTTATTATTTGAAAAGTGCTTTTGCACAGAACATTTTTGGATTTCTATTTCCAGCTTTTTGGGTTTTTTTTACCAAACTTATCTCTGTGGAATGAATCAATATAGGGTTTTATAAAAATTAAAACATTTTTTTAAAAAATCCACGATTTTCAAACAAATATCTCCAAAATGAGATGGCGTCAAAAAAGGTTGAGACTTGTTACGAGAGTTAACCAATTACTTGCAAAAAGTTTTTTAATTGAGATTTCGTATTTGTAGAAAGCTTTTCATTTTTTTTTAAGTCTGCATGTAATGAAAGTCAATGACATAGATATTCAAACGATTGAACAAGGATACAAATTTACTGATTGTATTAGATGCTGATTGCACATCTTCACACTAATATGACCTATGTACAGGAAGATTTGGATTGGTTATCTATATGTCTATGGATAAAACAAATAGAAATCTACTGCACTAACTAACCATTTAAAAACTTAAATGATTTTTCAAACAAGAAAAAGATTCCTTTTTAAGAAACTTAATGATCTATTATGAAAACAATATGTGCAGAGTTGGATCACCTGTCAAAAGTCCCAACTGATACAACATTATTATGTAGGGATATCTAACAAATTGCCGGTTATATACCATAAATTATCTTTAATACACTTATAGTAACAAAGGCATAATATTTTATTGTAAGGCATGCAGTAAGATAAGTTTTAACTATGTTTTTATAAAAGGAAATACCATATTCAAATTTATGAGTATAAGTGAACTACATATTTATTAGGGTTGCAATATTTGATTATGTTTTCAGTGTGTGATGAAAGTGACACCAATAAAAATATGCCAAAATTAGTTGGCAAGAAAAAAAATCTCCAAACATTGAGAGCTGATGCCTGAAAAATTTGTTCCCATATTTCAACATAAAAAAAGGAGAGGAAATTTCTGTTTTTTGCCATTAAAAAAAATAAAAAGTGGCATCAAGTCATCTTGTATTTAAAGATTTTTTTTATCGAATAAAAACAAAGTTTCTTATTTTTTTTTATTATTTTCTTTACATGATGTCATATGATTCATCATAAAAATTGAGAAGATGTTTTTGCTTCTGGTCATTAAGAAAATAGAAAGGGGTCTTTAGCAATTCAAGATTTTTTTTATAAGTGAAATAACAAAGTTCCCCAATCTCAATTAAAACAAAAAATTCTGTTGATTTTTTTTATATTGCTCTGGTGCATAGCCAAATTTTTCAACAAAAAATAAGCACCTCTAAAGCACTCAAAAAATATTTTTAAGCACTTTTTTTTTGGAAAAAAAAGAATCCTAATTAGGATATGTGCACTAATAAAATTTTTTCTTTCTACTGGTGAAAATTCTTACATCAACAAAATGTAAAAACATTTTCCAAGACTTTACATGATCATAATAAAATAAGTAGTTTCTGACAAAGGGCTCTTTTCTTGCTTTTATTAGCCACCACAATAACAATTTTGCACAATATTAAATATCTTCCGCATTGAGTCACTCATTCTATTTTTAAAACTAATAATAACTTTTTTTAATTATATAAAAAAAGTGAATTCCAATTTATTAGTTAAGCTATAATCTGGGTGTATTTTTTAGATTTAAATAAAACTTATTTATAAAATTCTATTCAGCAAAAAATTGCAAGATTAATATTATTGATCATACTGAATTTATAAAGTGTAACGAATTAAGGAAACTAAGAAAACCTGAATAAATTCATATTACAAATGTAAATTGGAGAAAAAACCCTTTTAAACTTTTATTAAAATTTTTAAATTGGTTCATTATTTCTTTAATCAAATGATGAATAAAATGTTCTATATTTTTGAAATGTAAATACAATGAGTATTGAAGCTAAAAATTTTTGTCAGAAGTAAATTATTATATGGTCCCTACACTCATAATATTAAACAAATCTGAGATTATTGAACCTTTTATTTCAATTGTTTTTAAATCAATTCAATTTAATTGTTGCTTTTTTATTTTCAACTTTTTTAACTTTCACTGGCATGGTAAATTTGGATAACATAAGATTTTTTACTGCATTTGCTAAAGGTTAAAATAGTGAAAAGCCCTCATTTCATACTTTTTTTAAAATCTTATCTCCAAATATAATTAAGTTTTTTCAGAAAATAACTTAAAAGCACTGAAAATTTTAAAAAGTAATAATCAAATAGTAAAAGTAATAAGTAAAAAAAATAATAAAGTACAGTTAAAAATTTTAAAAAATTTATGCAATTAGAAGACAGTGCCTCCAGAAAAAAAAATCCCAAAAAATTTCACTTAATTCTTATCTTTCTTAAACTAAACAAATAAAACGGAGTTAAAAAAGTTTCTTTCATTTTTAGAAATTTAGGAAAAAACTTTAAAATTTAAAAATCTTCCAGTAAAAAACAAGAGTCAATTTATAAAATTGCAAAATAATACTAAGATCAAAAAGCAGAATCTTCAGCATAAATTTACTTGCCTTTAAAATAAAGATTGGAAAAAACATACCATCAATTCAAAAAAAAAAAAAAAAAAAAAAAAAAAAAAAAAAAAAAACAAACATATTCTTTTAAAAGTGTGAATATTTGAATATTGTATATTTTAATAAAACACATTTTAAAATTAATACAAAACTCACCTAGTTTTAGGGGATTATTTTTACAAGTTAAATACCACATGAAAAAAACGTTTTTCGTGCGATCTGGCATATCTTGAATGTCTCCTCTAAAAAATCGACTAACATAAGGTTGGCTCATTTTAGTCATCTCAGCTATTAAAGTCTGTTTAATATTATAAGTCATCACAAAATTTCGAATTTCAGCAAGCACAGCCATGTCTCCTTTCCTGTAAAGAAAATAAAAATTAATAAACACAAGATACTAATTAAAATGCACGCAAGATATTTCAAAAGAAAAAGACATTTAAAAGTGCTGTAATTTGAATTTGTTGCAATTAGTGTGTAATTTAAACGACAATTTGAACTTTATGAACAGAAAGTTACTAATGGTGAAAACCCCAAATATCAAAATACTAATAATTATATACTAGTATGTAATTATAATAATTAAATACTAATAATTATATACAAAATACTAATAATATAAATATCAAAAATACTAATAATTATATAATAAATACGACATATTTTTTGATATGCCTTTAGTGAATAATTCAAGATTCAATTCCATAAAAATAACAGCTTACATTAAAAAAAAAAATCTTAACCACAGCTAATATTTGCTACTCTCAATTTTATAAGAAAATAACCTTTATTTGAACAGTGACTGACTTTTAAAGGATTTCAATACAGCCACAATTATATATATATATATATAAATGCATATACAGTACAGAACACGTAATCCGGAAATCAGAAAACCGGAAAACCAAAAAACCGAAACGAAATTCGATAAATTTTCCCGCCATTTTTAAAAAAAAAAAATTTTTCCTCATAAGATTTCAAGATTTTTGTTTCTTTTTTGAAAGATGTTTACCTTACCATCATTTTGGAAACAATCATAAGTGTATTACTTCATCGTTTTTTCTTCCTTTTAAGATTATTTCTAAATATATATATTTTTAGTTGAGTTTGACAATAAAAAAAAACGGCTTTTTGAAGCTATTCAGAAAACCAGAAAAATCAGTTATCTGGAATAGCGATGGTCCCGATCGTTTACTGTATATATATATATATATATAATTTAATGATTAACTTTAATGATATATATATATATATATACCATAGCTGCCAACACGAATAGGAAAAAATCAAGAAGATTTTACAAAATAATATAAATTTCATGATAATTTTTTCAAAATATACTATATACAGATAGTTTTAGGGATTTTTATAGTCATCAAAATAGAAAAACTGCAATATTTTCCAGTTATGATTTCATATTAAATGATCTTGAAATGTTATATATTATGTTTATTTATAATTTTGAATAGTAATAGGCATTTGATTCATCAAAGATAAATAACTGAATTTTGTTAGTGAGGCTCGCTTCCTTACATATTAGTAACAATTATTTAAATATTCAAACAAGCAATAATCTGCATAAAAAATTCTATTTCAATAGGGATTTTTTAAGGAAACTTACTCAATTTTAGAGAATTTCCTAAAATTAAAAAAAGCAAGGAGAATTTTTATTAAACCATTAGACCAGGAGAAACTGGAAAAATCCAGTAGTCTACTAGAAAATCCAGTAAAGTTGGCAACTATATATATATACACAGTTGGACCTACATTTAACAAAGCCGCTAAGTCCCAATAAAGAATTCCTTATATGGAAAAATCGTTAAATAGAAAATCCCTATTTGAAGAACTTAAACACAAAACTGGTTTGAAATTAATAACACTAGACATAATTAAAATAGCAATTGATACACCTTTATCTCGCAAATTATTATCTACTATCGAATTGTTGCAAATGATTTTAACATTTCATCATATGAAGGTTTGGTGATTTCATCATTTCTCTCTTTATCTTCCTCACAATTTATTGCTGGATTGTTTTTATTTTTCACACTGTCCAAAATATCCGATTCAGTTAATGTTTCTGAATGTTACTTTTACAGTTTTTGAAAAGTTTTCAAAATCGAATTATTCAAAATGTGTCAATGCATTAATGAGTAGAACAGTTATAAGGATGCCACTGATGTCCTACATCACATCAAATACCTACCTAGAAGTGGAAAAAAATGTTTTAGAAAATAAAACTACTATAAAGTTTGATATGAAGACAAATTGGACTTCATTTTCTCACATGATCAGTAAAGTGGTTCCGATGATTACTCAATCAATCATTCAATGCTGAAAAATCGACATATAAAAATATTACGAAATGATAGTCAATAAATAGTAAAGTGATATAATTTCGGAATACTGACGACTTAAAAATATGGCTAATCTCAAGGATTCACTTGGTAAAAAAGCATTGAAACAGCAATAACTAATCAAAATTCTATTAAATATAAGCAACAATGCATTGTACCAGAAAAAGTGATTTTAATTTGAATTGATATATGCAATTTTATATCTTAAAAAGCAGATCAAATAAATGAAAGGTTGTAGTGTCATGATATATATTTTTTTTAAAAAATGGACATAACTCAAATTAGAAACATGTGTAGTCTTGAATTGCGATATGGCATCAACACATGATAACTTATATGACTAATTTTAAAATTATCAGCATAGAATTGCATTATAGTGCCAAAAAGCAATCACTCTATACCCTATAATATACAATTTACTATAATTTTAAAAAAAGATTTGCAAAAGATTTTACTTTTACACTATTAAATGCACTATTTCAGTTTTATTACACAATTTGAAATATGAACAATTCAGTATCAAGACCAGTGAAATTTATTTTAGACTCTTTACAGCAAAACAATTTTTAACTCTCTGTTCAATACTAAACTATCATATTATAGCAGCTTTTATATATATATATATATATATATATACTGACGGGGGAAAAATCCAACACCAAGAATGAGTTGTGCTAAATAAACTAAATTTGGTAGGCTTGTTTATACAACTAAAAGATGTCTATTCAAATTTCACACTTGGCGCATAAGTTTGTAGCGCCACTGTGATCATGCTAATCAGAGTAACTTTAAATACATGTTCTATAGTTGTACCTCATCTGCATCAGAAATTAGAGTTGCAGTTGATACTACAGTGACATAACGAATTGTTACAAATTGACTATTTCAAGTACATCTCCGGGCGAGACTTACATTCCACTTACTCTGAAGCACTGCCGTTAACATCGTGAGTGATGTCAATTTAGAGCTTACTGGAGGAAAGAATGATCTATTGTGTTTTGTGGTGAAATTCTGTTCTGCCTTGATGCCAGTGATAGCCGTATATTGGTTAGAAAGAGGCCAAGTGAGCGTCTGCCAGTCCAGTCTACAGCCTTGACACACTGGACCTACATCTGGAGTTATGGTCTGGGGTACAATTTCCTGACAGTATGAGCACCCTCATAGTTATTCACGCACGTTGACTGCAAATTTGTATGTCAACCAGGTGATTCAATCTGTTTGGTTGCCATTCATGAGTAGCATTTAAGGGGGTATTTTCCAACAAGATAACACTCACCCTCATTCTGTGGTTGTAACCCAACATGCTCTACAGAATGTTGGCATGTTGCCAGGCCCGCTAGATCACCAGATCATCCACCAAACGAGCATGTATGGGAATTCATTGGATGACAACTTCAGCATCAACTATAATCCCGTATTGACTGACCAAGTGCAAAAGGCATGTAACTCCATCCCACAAAATAGCATATGGCATCTGTATGACACAATGCATGCTTGTATTCAGAATTCTGATAGTTACACTGGTTATTAATGTACCACTATTTTATATTTGAAATGGTTTTTATCTTAATTGAATTAACCTGTAATCTTAACACTTTAATCAATTAAATATGTTACTCAGACAAACGCATTGTCAGAATTTCATTACTCTACAATAATTTTTCTTGTTTGTGGTGTTAGGATTTTTTTTCATCAGTGTATATATATATTAAATACATAATTTTTAGCTTTTATAAGGTCACAAAGAATTTTTAGGGTCCAATCTTTTATTCAGGATTAGTTATAAATGGTGGCTGATACCCTTTGTTCCAATTTACAAATCATACTCAGAGGCATTCCTGAGTTAACCATACAAGACGTTGAAGACTGTAAAGCTATTATTGATAACTATCAGAACAAAAAAGTGTAAAATCAGAATTTTCAGCAATTGCAATGGAAATAAAGAAAATTGATATTATGGAAACTACAATATAATTTTAATGTATTTTGTCATCTTGACAAAGGAATGAAGAAAAAAACTATCAAAGCAAACAAAAATTATTTAGGGGTAACTATATCCTTTAGTACAGAATATATTTCTTAGAAGATTAAAGAACAATAAGAAATTGTTTAACTTGTCAATTCTTAATGGATATTAACATTACACTCAGGTCCGAATTTTTAAAAAAAAAATTGGGAGAATAATTACCTTTCATCAAAGATCTGATAGCTATTGCAAGCCTTTGTCCAGGTGCTACCCCAAAATGAATGAGTGCATCATAATTTGAACGAATGTTTGGAAAGGGCTTTCATTTGGAGCAAATATTGAATGATTTCACTGTCTTTTCATATCCACCTACAATAGCCTTCTCTATCCTGTAATTTAATAAATATAAAGAGTGTAAAAGATTTCTGAAGAATTCAAAACAAATCAAATAAAAAAATGAGTATTAGTATAATATTTATAAATGTTACACCGGAAATTATGACTCAAAATTTTGCTAATAAATAAAGAGCGAGGCAAATTGATGTATTTCATTAATATTTAAGATTTCTTATTTTAATTATGAATTACTGAGTAAAGTAATAATCAAAGCATAAAACTGTTAGAATGGCTTTATGACCTGTAACAGGTACATAGCATTGACTTTTAGTGAAAGCTGTCATAATTATTTCTTAAATTTTTATTAAAAATCATCATAAAGATAAACAAGCATAAAGGAAGGTTGGCTTACATTACTAAACAGATTAAAACATTTTACTTCGGAAATTTCAGTAAACTTCCCCTTCTTTTCAATTCAGTTAATACTTTTTTTTTCCTTCAAAAATGTTATTTTAAAATATTTCTTTCCTTTTTAATTGATAGAATGGCTGTGACTGATTTTTCAAAATATTTATAGTGTTTCAACATTTGCACCATATGAATAATTTGGAAACTATACAATATCCAACAAAACATGCCCATCTCAAAAGCCAATGGGACAAGAAACAAAATTGACAAATTTTAAGATGGGCAGGTTTTTATAAGAAAGTGTTAAGAAAATGAATTATAAGTATTAAAACTAAATGTTACAGATGCATATTTTAAAAAGTAAAGATCAAATTTTACACAATCTATTTATAACATTCCACATTATTGAAGTTTTTAACATAAAACACATGATTTTCAATGCTTTTGCTCACCATTTTCTTCATCATCATACAAGCATTTTTTAAAAAGTTTCTTTTATGACACATTTGTCTATGCCAGTTTGTAATTACCTTTCATGATCTTGCTATTTCAAATTGTTTTTTATTGAGCCACTAATTTTAACAATGAAATTTTTAAAGTTTTCTCAATTTTTCCATAAAGTTGAAAAAATTAGTATTAAATTAATTTTATTTAATTTATAATTATGCAAATTAAATTCCATCAATTATAGTATTTTTAAAAATGCTATTTTTTTTTCTTTAATTTTGTCATTTTCTTTGTCTTTAAAATTACAAACACATACTAAGTGTAACTATGTAATACTGATTATGCAATATTGTAAATTCATCATAAATTAGTTATCTTAATCAAATTATTCATTATAAATTAACTATTGATAAATGTTAAAACAGGAGTCAGTAGCTAAATAGAATTACATTTTATTATAGAATGATGATACAACTTTGACTAGCAGGTAAAATAATTCCATTTATTTTCAACAATTTCATCATAACAAATTAATTCATTATAATTTTAAAATACAAGTAGAGAGTGTGCTGAAGGTGGCGGCAAGCTTTTCTATTTGATGAGAGAAATATGTTTCAAAGTCAAAAAATCCATCTAAGTCCATAACTCTTTTCTAAAATAGTAATACTTTATTTATGTTGCACTAGAGTAGCACAACAGGCAACTCTAATAATGAAGGTCTGGTAAACATTCTTGAGGATGATCCAAAGGCATGCCATTACGATTTTGATCCTCTACAGAGGGGATGGCTCTCCTGCTTTGATTCCTTGACGATGTGTGTGAGACACTCTTTTTGAAAATAGGACTATTTTGTCATAACTGGTCAATAAAGAAGTCCAAGTCAGAAGCTGAACTAGATCAGTGTTCCACTATTATTCAACCAATTTCTGTTCATACTACTCCTATTGGACAATTTGTATTCCTATTAATTGCACCTGCAATTGTTTGATCATTGATGGATTTCCAGTGGATGGGTAGGTTAAGTGACGACAGCTTGGACATCTCTGTAAAGAGAATGAAAAGCTGGAGCAAATAAGTTCTTCTTCTTTTTGAAAGGCGTGAGACACATAACACTGCTTCTTACAGTGTGATACGAATTCTAGCAAAGATCGAGGTGCAGTACCAATGCTTATTAACTTGAATTGAGGTAAGTGTTTGGTCTACATGGATCCAACCTGACCCATCAAACCCCATAAACGTTTGAACAGTGTGGTATACCCAGAAAGAATGGAACAGGAAAACATCATTTGTTGGTGACAGGCGACACAGTAAGCTCAATCACAACATCTGAACCAGCATCGAATCTTCTAGCTTTAAACAGATAATTTACCAATCAGATTTATAAGCAGATAATTTTGAAAAATTTATCAATACAGCTAATGAAAACATGTATTTAACAATGATCAGGGGTTAAGATTTTACCAAAAAGTTTACTAACTGCACACTAAAGGACAGCAGATATTTTAAATTAATCCATGACATTCAAAACAAAATGCCCACTTGCCAAAGACAGAAAACAAAATATTCATTCAAAAAAATCTGCCATAACCTCATGAATGTATTTTATTCAAAGTGCACACAAATAACATTCTGTATTAGAGATGTGATTAAACTTAGCAATATAATTGCTATATTAGTGTTTTAATACTAATTTTAATTCTCTATAAACTTATTTTTGAAATTATTTTTTTCATCACTCAAGCTTTATTCATTTATTACCAAAAACTTCATTTATTTCCATAGTACTAATAGCTTTTCAAGCTATTAGTACTATATTTTAAGCTTAGAGGTAACAGATACTATGCCTACTAATGCAACCTTAAACAACTTGGACTCTCAGGTTAAGAATCAGTTGTAATATCACACAGGAATAGTGAAATTTCACATTCACTGTTAACATTTTATAACTGTGTAAGCACTCAAGAGAATGATTTTAACCTTTTTTTTTGCACTAAATATCACTTGGCTTTAATTCATGAATGATTGAAAAAAAAAAATATAACTTTTTCTCTTATCAACAATGCAATATGAGACAACAATGCAATAGCAAATATTTAATAGTGTTTTGAAATAATGTGTATTAATAGTGTAATGAATCTGACAAATAACGTTTTCCGCTCTGCTGTGCTTCAAACTGAAGCAAAAGCTCAACTATCTTGAACTGTCAGAAAGCTCAAACCAGAATTTTCAAAAAAGTGTGGAAAGATTTTTTTTTAATATTTTATTTACTTATTTATTTTTGCACTAGATTAATCGGCATATTTGAAAATCCAAAGTAAAATACATAAGTCCATAAAAGTCTCCTTCTTTATTATCACCCAAACATCAAAGAGCATTAAATTTAGCTCAGAAAGAGCACTACTACAAACCCACACCTCCTTATCATTAAACTATAATTGTATAAATTGAAACACACAGTGATGCCAAGGTCAGGTTTCAAGAGAATGTGAAATTTTCCCCTCTTCAGTAAGAGTAAAGGAGATGAATAAGAAAAAAATTAAGTAAAATTAAAAGGGAAATTTTCAGAAATTTAATTTATGGAGTTGAGTGTGGTTAAATTTGTTTGATCAATTTATGGTATTTTGATGTTTCTTGAATTAAACTCATTACCATAGGATCACTGATATTCTGCAGGGGAAAAAAAATTTCTCTAAAAGAAATGTTAATAATTCTCAAATAAAACACAAATAATGAATATTAAGTAGATAGAAATTGCAAAGGATTTTTCTATTTTTATTTTCACTACTTAGCAATTTTATTTTCATACACTATTTTATATTAGCATTTACAGTACGGCGCTGCAATTTTTAATTTTCTAATTATTTTTTTATTTTTTGCTGCCAACACTTTTCCTGGAAGTGTGGTAATATGAAAAAATAAGATTTTCAGCAATAATGGCTTGGTTTTGAGAAATAAAAAAATATTTTTATTGGTATTTTTATTATGATTAGGGTTCACTCCAACAATGAAAATTTAGTGGTCCAATGGGACCACCTAGGTATTCATTTAGGGGTTCAAAAACTTAATATGGTAGACAAACATGAAAAAAAATTGAACTCTACAATTACATAATTCATGTTATATGGTACACATCAAAAATTATTAGTTGTCATCTATAATAGCCAAAATCTAATTAGGCTTATTGCCCCATAATGATTAAAGATTAGTATTTATTAAAAGTGGAAAAAATGCATAAACTTACAACTCGAAAAGGGTTATTTCTTTTTGGAAAATCTGAATCGATAAAAAATAAGAGTTCATATTTAAAATTTAAAAGATGCCCCCACCCCCACTATGCACCCAGGGGGAGGGTGGGGTGAAAATTGAGTTCGGTATCATTGGATAGCTTTTAAAAGATATTGAACCCAAGACTACTTTCACTATATTTCTCAAGATGAATTTTGTCTTAAGAATTAAGAACACTAGAAGTTAGTAATAAAGAACTTTATAGCTGTTAGTTAAAATCATGTTTTAAGCACTCAAAAAATATTAAGCACTATATACATTAACAAAATGCAAAATAATTTTCAAAGACTTTACATGATGATAAAATAACTAGTTTCTGATAAAGAACTCTTTTCTTGATTATACTCATTCCATTTTTTAATTATTACTTTAACTATGCAAAAATATGTCAATTCAAAATTATAATTAATTCAACTATTATTTAAAAAGGTTATCAAGTGTAGTTTTTAAATTTAAATAAAAGTTCTTTATAAAAGCATATTCAACAAAACATTAACAAGATTAGTATTATTAATCACATCCAGAGCCGGATTATACCTTTCGTAGGCCCTAGGCACAGAGCCGGACTATACCTTTCGTGGGCCCTAGGCATAGCCGTTTTTGGGCCCTCCCCTCCTCCCCTCTTTTCAAAATATAGGCTAAAATTTTCTTGCATATTTTTTTTTTACATTTTTATTAACATGGATTTAAATTTACAAATTTGTTTATCGAACTTTATCTGCAATACCGACATACTGCCGATATTGCAGTTGATATTGATAATACCATTATGATTAGTTCGATCGATAACTATCTTAAAGATAAACCTGTGAATACTTTTCCTAACGCTCACATAGCATTAAGAATATATTTGTCGATTCTTGGATCAAATGCAGAAGGAGAAAGATCTTTCTCCAGATTAAAATTGATAAAAAATTATTTGCGTTCAACAATGAATCAAGATCGTTTGGCATCGCTCGCACTTATGTCTATTGAGTACGACATTTTATGTAGTTTGGAATTCGACAGCATAATACAAGATTTCACTGAATCCAAAAATCGCAAAAAAGTAACATATTAGATCATAAGATTCTGCAAAATAATTTATTACCGAAAAATATTATATTTTTTATTTGTATCTTTATAATTTTGTGCAAAATACGCTTGTTGTTTTTAAAGCTAAATTATTTTTGTCAGCAAATTTTTTTCTCTCAAATTTTTCGTAGGCCCTAGGCACGTGCCTATAGGTTAATCCGGCCCTGATCACATCGCACTTATAAAAATATGTAAAAAATCGAGCAAACTAAGAAAACTTTAGAAAATTCAGAATACAAATGAAAACTAGTGAATGGCCCCTAATAAATTTTGATTAAAATTTGTTACTCGGTTCAGTATTATTTTTAATGACCCGTGACTACTTTCACTAT
>NC_092215.1:52004331-52016344 GCF_043381705.1 Parasteatoda tepidariorum | reverse complement strand
GACCCCCTGAATTTCGTAGGCCCTAGGCACGTGCCTAGTGTGCCTATAGGTTAATCCGGGCCTGATCACATCGCACTACGGTTCGTTTTCTACGTTCACTTTACATCGTTTTCTACGGTTCACTTTAAAACTCTTAATTATCCTTTGATCCATTGGTTGCAATTTTGAGGTCAAAATGAATTTCTATTCTCAGCTTTCTTATCTATGTTGAAAAGCTAACCCCTGATGGTCACTACTCATTAACCCCTCCCTCACTGCCAGAATAATTGTATTCCTTTCTAGTTAAGGAAGTGCAGGGATAGTGATTGAAATTCCAAGAAACACCCCCAACCTGTTCATCCTTACTTCCTGTGGATTCACGAAATTCATCTCTGTCTATGAGTTCTGCTGATAAGGAAAGTTTTGACATTTTTGCTCTATTATTAGAAATTCGAGAAATGGAGGTTTTGAAGGGAAAAAAATCGACGTAAACATGGAAAATACATTTATTTTAGACAGTAAATGTAGGGAATTTTAAAAATTTCGAGATATAGAGGTTTTCGAGATAAAAAGGTTCGAGATAAACAGGTTCAACTGTATTTAAATAATTTATAAATGTAAATACAATGAGTATTGAAGCTAAATATTTTTGCCAGAAGTAAATTACTATATGGTCCCTACACTCTGTAGGTCCCTAAAATCTGAGATAACTGAATTTTTTTACTTTTGTCTTTAAATCAAAAGATTAAGAGATAAATTAAAGATTTTTAGAATGAGAAATCTAAATGACATAAGATTTTTTGCTGCATTTAAAATAGTGCACCCTCCCCCCCTCTACTTCATACTTTTTTAAGATCTTTCCTCTAAATATTATTGAGTTTTTTCATTAAAGAAATGAGGAGTACAGAAAATTTTAAAAGCAATAATACAATGATAAGTAAAAAAAAGTAAAGCACAATAAAGTTAAAAAAATTTTATGCAATTAGTAGACAGTTCAAGTAAAAAAATCTTACGAATAAAAATCTTAATTAATTCTTATCTTTAATAAATCAAATGAATGAAAGGGAGATGGCCTTTGTAGGGGATGAAGCTTTGAGATTCTTGACTGCTCTGGAAATCAAAATGAAAATATGCAATCAAGTCAAGTTCAAGGATTATGGTATCTGTAAGCAGAAGGGCGAGAATTCATCAGCTTGCCAGTGGTAAAGACTATGACACTTAACCAACAAAGAAATTAAGAAGAAAATTAAGATTTTCCTTTTTTTTGTCAGGGAAAAGTTTTTTGACAAAGTTTAGTTGGTCCCGGTGATCAGCAAAAATTCAAGAGATTTTTCAGTTCGATTTCAAAGGATATGTTTAGATGCATCTGCTTTGAAACTTGATACACTTCCATCAAGGTGCACATTTGGCTTTGTGGATTTTCTGTCCATTTTCTCATGCACTCAGCTCTACCAGAAGTCTGGTAAGAAAATTTATCAGATGAGTAGAAATTTATTACAAGTTTTCTTTGTTTCATCACAAACTTTGTTACTATACTGTCTCTTTTGTTTTGGTAGTAAGGTTACAGAGTATGTGTAGAACAGTACAATGTTTCCTTGAAAATACAGGTACTGCACGGTTGGCTTTTTTTAACAGGGTGTGAAGCCAAATCTTTCAACAAAAAATAAGCATCTTTGAAGCACTTTTTCAGCACTCAAAAAATATTTTTAAGCACTATATACATTAACAAAATGCAAAATAATTTTCAAAGACTACTTGATCATGATAAAATAAAAATTTAGTTTCTGAAAAAGAATTCTTTTCTTGATTATATTGGCCATTATAAAATGATCAAGAGATTTTTCGGTTCGATATCAGAAGCCTGAATTGGAAAATATCTTGCATGGAAATATAGTTGCACATGAGAATGTAATAATCTCACCGAACCCAGCTCAATAAACGCACATGCGGACTAGCAAGTATTTCATCAAACATGTCAAATGATTGAAGCTTTCATACACTATGGATCGAAGGCACGCCGAAATAGATTGTGGTTGAATGAATTGTGAAAACGTTGAATAGAACTATGTGAAAAGCACGGTTTTGTATGCTACGTGGCGGAAATCGACATGGCAAAGAAAAAAAATCTCATTTTTGAAAAGAGAAAATTAAGCACTTTTTTAAAACACAGAATGAAAAAAGCACCTTTAAGGGCTTTTAAAAAACGAAAATAAGCACTTCATAAAAACGCTACTCTAAGCACCAGGTTTAATAGCTTTCCCCAATGTCTAAGGAATATTATAAAGATAATATCCTTCCTGAACTTCCACTGCTTATATCAGTGCCTTTTATTTTTCCTTTGTCTTCTTTTTTTCAATTTATCTATTTCTCTCTTAAAGGTTGTTTTTTTTTTCAAAATACTGCTATTGTCATAAATTTTCGTTTTATATTCCTTATCTTTCTTCCTACAAACATCTCTTTTTTTTTGGAACATTCTAGTTCTATATTCTTTCAGCTGCTGTTTTCCCCATATTGATTATTCACTTAAAAAACTTTTAACTATAATACTAAACATACTATCAAATAAAAATGGCACAGCTTTGTATAAAAAGTGTGCTTTAATTGTGGAGGAACTGGTTTAAACTAGTTGAAACAGGATGCATTAGCACTTGTTTACATTTCTAGAGTTCCTTTTCAATGGTCATCCTATCAATTTTGTGTAACTGAGGGGAGATTTAGTCCTCTCTGTTAGATCCCCTCTGTTATATGAGAAACTTCAAAATTCTTAATTTTTTTTCTCAAAAATATTACTTAACATGATTGTACTAATAGACTTTATTGTAAAAACCAGTTATTAAGTTAAAAGGTTTTTTGTGTAACCAATAAAATAAACTTAAAAGAATAATTGTAACAGAGGGGACAAATATATATTTGAGATAATTTTTGATTTAAAAAAAGAATTTTTTAATGGAAATCACTGCATAATTAAGACTTAGAAACAATTTATTTTACAATATAAATTGAACTATATGTAAAATTGTAATATTTTTAATAACTTATTCTTCTTTAAAAATTTTTTTTTTTGGTAGAATAACTCAAAATCATGAATGCCCTCTATTTATGATGAATTTTACTATAATCATGCATAATTTCTGAATTAATAAATTACAACAAAGATCCTTTAAAATACCAAATACGAAGATATTGCTTAAACTTTAAAAATTCACTACTGGTTTCAGTTGGCATGGAATTCAACTACTACATGTGAAGTTCGAATCACAGATTCAAGAAATCCCTCTCTGACACGCTCGGTTTGCGCCGATATTCGCAATTTTTCAATTGTTCTTTCAACAGTTATTGCTAGACATTTTTACATTTTTTCAAAAAACAATCTCTGATGCTTTTTTAGACAATTTTATTGCAAGCGAAACTGAAATAACTTAGTAGATTGTTGATTTTTTTTTTACTTTCAGGCATCGCTTTTTTGACTTTTCATTGCTAGTGTATTATTTCAACAGGTTTTTTAAAAATTCTGGTTATTTCTCCGTTGATGTTATTTCTATACAAAAAAATTTGGATTGTGTATTTTATGCTGATAGTATCGTAATTCGTGTAGTGTTTAGATTGCATTTACAGCAGTTACGGATTTTGACTTTCAAGTGGTTTTAAAATATCCCAATACATTTCCGACAATATGGAAAATTCAAACCAAGAATTTAAATATTTAATTTTCAATGCAATCATTCTATCAATTTCTTGGGCAGTTAGTTTTTAATATTGATTTTCACATAGTTTTTAAAATCCGATATTACTACAACCAAAACTTGAAAGAAACACACTTAGTAACCCTTCTTTGAAGAGCCAAATTGGCGCGACTTTGCCAACAATCTTTTCTCCATAGTTAATGCTACAGATCTCAGGAATTTTAAATATTTGAATTTTTTAGCATGATGATGACTAACAAAATGCAAAAAAGGAAATTAATGTGTTTTACCCCCTACAAAATGTGACAATATCACACATAATATAGGAATAAACAAATATTAAATTCAATTAAAAAAAATTATATAAAATTTTATTTTATCGAAATCAGGGCTCGAAATTAACGGTGGTCCGTTGGTCCGTGACCACTAAAATCGGAGTCGGACCAGCATAAAATAATAAACAGTGGTCCGCCGGACCACCATCCGCCGCAGCCGATCTCCATTAATCTATTCTCGATCTTACGAAACTTACACGATCTTACTTTAAACTATTTTAGAGCTTATTCACAATTTTTTTTAAAAATTTTTTATACAAAATTATTAATCAAAAAAATGCGATTTAAATCAAAAATTTATGATTTTTAAAAAAAAATCATGATTTTTTCAATTTTTTTTTTTTATTTGCAGCTAATAGGAACGCGTAGACGGACCAGTAAAGTTTTCTGCGGACTAGTAAAATGTTTTAGTTACTGGTCCTATNAAAATGTGACAATATCACACATAATATAGGAATAAAAAAATATTACATTCAATTAAAAAAAATTATATAAAATTTTATTTTATCGAAATAATTTGTTTTTTTTTGTAAACTTAACACTTTTGTTACTTTAAATTAGTAACATGTATATTTCTTATTATTAAAATTATCTTGCAGAAAGATATTAGTGCTAGAGAGGTTTGTCGCAGAAAGTCCGAAAAAATTCCGCCATAAGGCTTATCTTACAAGTTAAGTTTATCTTTCATGTTAAGCTTCAGACTATGAAGAAAAAAACTCTCAGTATCCAACTATGTTACTGGAGTTAAAGTTAACATTTCATATCTCTAGTTGGAAATTACATTGAACCGGAAAATAAAATAACTGAAATTAACTGATGAATTCATGAATATTTTCGTTGAATTGTCTAACACAATAAAAGCCTTAGAGCTTTTAATTACTAAGGAGACATAATAACCACCATCAATGATGGTAATTCAGTGTTTTCATCATAGAAAAAAAATGGGTGAGAATTTCTCACCCTTTCTCAAAAACAGGGTGAGATTTCAGAAAGTTAAGTGAGATTTCTAAAAACTAAAAAAACACANACACTGTAATTTGTATGTTTGCAAAAACTTAGATCCAAAATAAAGATACATTGGAAAAAATATTGAATTCATTCCCTTTTTTAAACTGCAAGATTCAATTACTATTAAAAAATAAGAAAGGGTGAGCAATGTACCTATTTTTTATCTTAAATTTTTACCACTTTTTGTAACAATAATTGATTCCTTTCAAGACCTTTGTGATATGAATTTACTTAGTTTTACCAACTAAGTTTTAAAATGATCACTTTTTGACATTGTGTTTAATATTCTACATTACAGCTTCTTAGCAGCAATTCTTTTGATGCCATATCGCGAGACATATTTGCACTACACAAGATTTTAAATATGCATTTTTCTAAAATTTTTAACAATATGAACATTGTAATTTAAACACTCTTAACAATTTTACCAATAAGGTAAGTAATCACCTTGACTACCAGATTAAAATAACCATGTTAATGAAAAGTTTAAAGGTTCTGTGCTAGAACCTTTACCCTTACCGTCTCTGTGAGTATGACTACAGAAAGGATAAATCATACTTTTAAAACATAGAATATACTTAATCAAAGAAAATTTGAACAAAATCAGAAAGGATGCTTAGAAAGATTCTCATATTTCATGCACCCCTTTGTAAACCTCTATATATTTTTTATATATTTAATAGTTTTGAAATTTTTTTTACACTTCACAGTCCTTCCTTTTTTATTAGAAAAAATTGCAACAAAAAAATCCGATATCTCTAAAGGATGACACTTCCGTTCGAATGTAGCAAACTTCTTTATCAATTGATCTTAACACATAGAATTGAAGTTATGTTATATGAACCTTATTTCCTCCCAAATGGAAATTTGCTTGTATTAATAACACAACTATATAAATACACTTCTTTAGAGGATTAGCACAAAACAAACATTTTTGATACTAGATAATTTATTAACAAAATCATAATTATTCTGACACTTATCAAAATGTTAGTTTGGTGGCATCAAACTACAATAACTTACCTGGGAACAGATTTTTACACCATATTCATAAGGTTTATTTATGTTTAAATATCAATCATTTCAAATTTAACTTATTCTACTCACTTTTTTAATTCTTGAAGCTCTGCAAGTTCTTCAGATTGCACCTCCATTGGATAAAATGAACAGTTAAATGAGCTGTTGTACGCACTTTGAGACATTGATTCTGAACAAGAAACAATAGATGAATCATTAACAGGAGTTAAAGCCAGTTCATTTTCCATTCTAGATGACATATCTGCAGTATTTACTGAACAATCCCCGTTTAGTGCCAATGAATCAGAAACATCTTCACAGGTATTAGTACCATTGCGTTGTGACACTGGTTGAGAATTAAAATACTCATTAGGTTTGTATGACATTTGATGAGAACCACCGTTAACAGCAGGAACAGAAGCTGCGTGAATAGGAACACTTGAACCTGTTAAAACTGAAGCAGTGCAATTACTTCGAACAACAGCTGTACTACTAAAAGAAAATTCCATGTTGTGATTATGATACTGATCGCCATACGAGCATGTTCTGCCAAACTCAGATTCAAAACGCTCTAATTCTGTAAAAGCTAATAAAACTTGTTCTCTAGTAATTCCACTACTTCGTAGCCGACGTATCAGTTCAATTTGTTCTACTGTAAAAAGAGCCATTTATGATTTTAATCAATCTACATGTTTTACTTTCGTTATTCAGTATACCAAAAAAAAGTTGAAAAATTAAAAGACCTTCTGTCACCACTAAGAGAAGCCATCGTCAAAATTCGATGCTCATTGGGATTTTAATATCCCAAAACTACATCAAGTGTTTACTATACTTTCAAGTTATAACTGGTTTAACGCAAAGTGTGATTTTGGAAAGAATGCCGGCTTATATGGGTACATTAAATTACAGCAATTGTTTATCTGAATTAAAATTATGGATTCGCTTCACTTCAACAATTTTAAGCTGTAATAATCAGGGCTTTCTCACTTTTGTTTTTTGTCTAGCACAATCAGAAAGAAAAAAAAAACTGATGAATATAAAAAATTTAAAAACTAAATACAATAATCTTCTTAATCTTTGTTTAAAATATATCCAAAATTAAAAAAAAGAAAGTCTAAAACATCTTTGAATTATTCTCATAAATTCAGCAATTATTACATTTTTGACGCTTTTGCGCAAGAAAGGGTCATTTCAACTTGAATGAAAAGCAAAAAAAAAATAAATAAATAAAAAAAAATACATGAAATATTTGCATAGAAAATGAACTTAAAGAAATCAGCAATTAATTATTTTCTTTCAAATAAGAAACCACGTTAGTTGGTTACAAACTTTGTTCAAGCAACCGCCTTGGGGACCATTTACATTTAATGCTTAAAATTGGCGTATAAGCGAATATGGAGATGCGACCGAAAAATTCGCAAATGAGGTTCTCGCTCACGTCTCCAAATTCATATTTGTGTTGTTGTNGCGAATTTCAACTTGAATGAAAAGCAAAAAAAAATAAAGAAAGAAATACATGAAATATTTGCATAGCAAATGAACTTAAAGAAATCAGCAGTTAATTATTTTCTTTCAAATAAGAAACCATGTTAGTTGGTTACAAACTTTGTTCAAGCAACCGCCTTAGGGACCATTTACATTTAATGCTTAAAATTGGCGTATAAGCGAATATGGAGATGCGACCGAAAAATTCGCAAATGAGGTTCTCGCTCACGTCTCCAAATTCATATTTGTGTTGTTGTTTTTTTTCGCTTGTATGAGTATAGCATTTTAGAAACTATGTGAAATAAGATTGTAATAAAGATCGATAGCAATAACGGTCACTCTCACTGCATGTTGAAAATTATCATACAAAAGAAAGCCGGATTAACAAATTTTCGCAGGAGAATATTCGCGATCGCAACGCTTGAATACGCCATCTGAGGAGAAGACCGGTTCCATGTTTTGGCCCTCCCCCTTCTTCTCCACCGATTCTCAGTTCTATGGGAATGTTCAATGATATTTTCTCCCCTATCTTAATATTTTTCGTATTTAACAGTGAAAAATATTTCTATAATTTCCGCGATGGGTTAAGAAAAGGGAGAATATTGTAGTACATTCCTATACAACTGAAAAGAGGGAAGGGCTAAAGGCATGAGACCGGTTTCTTCCCAGATGGCGTATTCGAGTGTTGCGATCGCCATTAGGTAATTGCTACCTGTAGCCTATTTCGATCGTCAATATTTCACGAATCAAACTCTCATTTGTGCATAGATATCTAATATGCAGTAAGAACCGTCTTTTGGCTTCCCAGACATGTCACCAATCGAAAAATTTGTGTTTGCGAATTCGTAGATGCAATTAGGAACTGATTGGTGAGAACTTACTTAACTGATTAGAAATACATTAATTACCCTCGAAAAACTCGCCAATCTTGTCCTCGCTCGCATTTTTCGTTACACGTGATTATTTTGCGCTCAGTGACCTTTTGCAGAGCAATTCTTACTGCATCCAATTCATCGGGTGAATCGCATTCATGTATGATTGCACATGCAATTTAGAGGCAGCATTTCATAAGCGATTTACCTAGAAGATATATGCATATGCAAAATGTAAAATCTTCAGACAAGAAGTAAAAATAACATTAAGAAGTCCACACTTCCGGTCACTCACCTCATCAAACTATTGGGACAATATTTTCGAGAAAAAAAAGTATTTTGAGTATTTAAAATCAAAATTCGTAAAGAGAACGTTATCTTTATTCAAGAGAATTAAGTTTTTGTGACTGATTTTTTAACTTAAAATATCGTTTGCACAAACAAATTTTTTGAATATTTACTGTTAGGCTATCAAACAATAAAAAAAAATTGAATGATGAAACACTGAAAGCACTATTCTCCTTTTGATATTTGCTGCTAGTCAGAACCTAATCACCAACCTCCACAACACTATTTTTAGTTAATTTATCTTTATGGAGAGAGTACTACCCCGGAATTTTGGATATAGTTGTAGTATATATTTGTAGATAAATGATATAACTTTCAGACTTAGAGCTACGTTTATCATGTTAACACTTTCTTCACCATGTCAATCTTTCAATTTTCAGTCGTTCTACTGTCTTATTTAGAATACCATTTCATAAAGAAATCGGAGCATACACTATGATATTTCAAAGCAAATAATATACTTATAATTTTTTCGCAGAAGAAATATTAACGTTTCAAGTTTCTTTAAAGTATTTATGAGTAGTCGAAAGTAAGTAAACTTTTAGCTATTTTCCTGTAGACTTTGCAAACGGCTAAAAATCGTTTGTCTCGGAAAGACGCATGAAAAGTGTTCCGTAATTACCATTCTTAATTTATATTTTTTGAGTCTATGTTAAGAAGGTATAAGCATTCTGGGGTTCATATTTATATTCTGGCGAAGAAACTAATAGGAAAAAAAAATTCGAAAACCAAATCTAATCAATCACCTGTTTGCGTGCCAAAGGTAACAAAGAGGAGTTGAAAAACTTGTACTGGAAACACCTCAAAGTTTCACCTGCCAACAAACAGGTTTTAATATTTTTCATTCAATTTTTCTTTGAAGTGATTTCATAGATTTTGGTAGAGATTTTGCATTAATATTAATTTGCGACACGATTTTGACGTCATCATCTATGAGGAGGAATGTTACGTGCTCCAAGAAAATGTATTGTATGATAAGATAATTAAGTAATAAGTTATAAACTAGGTTTCTCAATCTTTCTCCCCCTTTTTCAAAAAAAGATCACTGGATGTTTCAGTGGACATGGAATCGCTGTGCTTACTCAAAGATGCCAAACTTCCCTGCTGAAGTTATTTAGTGTGAGAAGCAAGAAGGTAATTTTTTTCTTTTACTTAAATTTCAGCCACTTGCTGTACTTAGAAATAAAAAGCGAAAATTATTCTGATGGAAAATATGGCTGACAGAATGTAAACAATAACAAACTTTCTAAAACCGGAAGAAATTCAGAAAACTTCCGTTGTATCCCTCCGCTTATGTTATGTTTACGAGGTGATATGTGAACAGGCTTGATATTCTGGGAAGTTTTATTATTGTGATTTTTTTAAATCAAATTTAGGCAAAAGTTTTACCATTCATAAGAGTTGTCTGCAATTTATAAATTCTAACAGGTCAGGAGCCGAAAACAAATTTAAGAAAATTAGTATCACAACATAAATAAAATGTAAGCTTTGATACGTTTCAAGTGTTATCCCTTATTTGGCTATAATTATATAAAATATCGCCGGTTGTCATACTTTAGGTAGCATTTTAGTATGCTCGTGAAGTCTTCTAAATATCTTTGTTATTCGTTTCATTGAAAGTTAAATTGAAAGAAGCCATAATTGTGATTACTACAGTATAATAATATTGAATAGCGGACTTTCTAAAGCTAATGAGTAAAAATCAATCGAAAGTAGTAACCCGGATGTATAACGGCGAATTTTAATCCCTAGCGCAACCTGTGCTTAGCTTTATAGACTCAGGGGATAGAGCGTACGTCTTCTAATGAGGTGAACACAATTCGAATCCCGGCGATGGCTGGTCGATACGTATTCCGCATCCGGCATGCACCAACCACAGTGCTGACGTGAAATATCCTCAGTCCTAAGCGGATCATAGGTTAATATCCCCTTGCAGTTAGGCTAACCGTGGGGTTCTTATGGTCTTCCTCTCCATGTAATGTAACGCAAATGCTGGTTAGTTCTATCAAAAAGTCCTCCACGATGTCAAATTTCTCTAAAATGGTTATCGCAACGCTCGAATGCGCCATCTGGGAAGAAGACCGGTTCTATGCCTTTGGTTCTTTCCCCTTCCCTCTCCTCCTCTTTTCAGTTGTATAGGAATGTACTACGATATTTTTTCTTTCCCTATTATTTTTCGTATTTAATTGTGAAAAATATTTTTAAAATTTCCATGACGCTTTCATTTATAACTGTGTTTAATGTAGTTTTCAGTTTCATATAGTTTCCTAACTTGAAAGATTTGAATCTATCTGAAAATCAAGACTGAAACTAACGTACTACTTCCTTTTTCCATGACTCTACACACGCTGATGGTGAAAGCATGCGAAGTGTTGCCATAGGTAGAGGGTTCTGCTGTAGCCCATTTCGCCACCTGTAGCCCATTTCGATCCCCAATAGGAATGTACTACGATATTTTTTCCTTTTCTTAATATTTTTCATTTTTTATTAATAAAAATATTTTTTAAAATTTCCATGGTGCTTTCTTTTAGAACTATGTTTAATGTAGTTTTCAGTTCTATATAGTTTCCCAACTTAAAACATTTTAAGCAGTATGAAAATCAAGATAGAAACTAACGTCAGGGCCGGATTAAGACCTCTTGAGGCCCTAAGCACTGAAAATATAATGGTGCCCCCCTCTAACAATTAAAAATACATCTGCTATTAAGTCACGTGTTAATTCTAAATATAAAATCAAAAATTTTTTTAAAAGAAAATATTTATTTAAATAAAAAAAATTAAAATATGATCAATTGAAAACTTTTCAATTAATATAAAAAAAACTTCTGTTTGTGCACATGTACCATGTGCAAAAAAGCAAACACTTTGAATGACATATGATCGAAAGTTTGAACTTTTATATACTAAGACTCAAAATACTTTAGAAAAACAGACACATCTTTTTCTAAAAAAAGCATAACTTTTTTTTTAAATGTTCGAATTCTTGACTCTCGAAATATATAGCCATACCACTAGAATTTTTTTAAACGAACTAAAAAATTTTAGCTCACAATAATAAAATTCATTTTCCTAAAAATAGTTCCTTGTCAAAAATAATTTTTAAGAAGCATTAATTATTTTATATTATTTTATTTAAGAGAATAGACGAAAGAACTTTAAATTGAAAATTTAACAAATGTCATTTTAAATGACAAAATATAAAATTTAATGTGTATTAAATCAGTCAAATACAACTGAATTATTCAATTTTAAAAAAGTTATATATTTAACATTTAATTTCTCAAGA
>NC_092215.1:52001873-52004308 GCF_043381705.1 Parasteatoda tepidariorum | reverse complement strand
TGGTCATATTTTCGCAAATTTAACCTCTCCTCCACAAAGAAATTTCGAAAAATGATACTTAAACACAGCTCCTTTTTCTTAATTTAGTGAATAAAGAAATTATTTGACGTAAAATTTTGAAATAAATTTTTGTAACACAACCTTTACGTAATTTGATGACTTCTTTTTCCAGTTGCAATGAGAATATAATTAAAAATAAAGTGTAAGCAAATATTTTTGAAAAATGTGCAGCACATAAAAACAAAAACATGCACAAAAACTGCAAACATGCATAATACAGTTTTTTTTTCACATCAAAAATCACATATTTTGCATCATCAAATCATTGCATCAAAATGTTGTAAATGAATCTTTTTTTACATAAAAAAATCAAATTGACGAAGTATTAACTTTGCTACAACTGCGAAAAATATTATGTAAACATGAATCGTAGCAGTATGTTATAGAATCATTGTAATGGATAAATAAATAGATCTTTTATCGCATAGAAATTCGCTACCTAATTTAATTATAAGACCAAAAATTTTTGATACATAACATCTTTTGTTTTTTTTTCTTTTATTATGTAAAATTTCGTACTTAGAAAAGCTTGTTATCTACTCTTAAAATGGAAACTCAAAATAATAAATTTTTTAAGTAATGTTTCAAAAAAAATTTTTATTATATACTCCTAACATTTAGTCAAGCTTTGTGGTGCCCCCCTATCCCCTGGTGCCCTAAGCACGTGCTTAGTGTGCTTAATGGTTAATCCGGCCTTGACTAACGTACTTCCTTCTTCTATGACTCTCCGCACGTTAATGGTGAAAGCATGCGAAGTGTTGCCATAGGTAGACAGTTCTGCTCTACGTCACTTGTAGCCCATTTCAATCGCCAATACGTGATACAGGAGTTCCCTTGTCTTCTGGATTGGGTTCAAAATTACAAGACTACGTAGCTGAACATTATTAGTCGTGAAACCAAAGATTGGGTCGGCTGTTCAACGACGGTTATAAAATAAAATAAAATCATACTTTCTATAATGACCATCCTTGGGCCGCGGTGGTTCAAGAAATTAAGCGTTTATCTTCCAATGAGCTGCCTCAGGTTCGAATCTCAGCGGTTAATACCAATTTTGAAACCTGCTCGCTCCGACCACAATGCTGACGTAAAGTATCCTTAGTGGTAGACGGACCAAGGGTTAGAATCTCCGAGCCATCGCGCTAAGCGTGGGAGGTTTTCGTAGTTTTCCTCTCCATATAACGCAAATGTGGATCAGTTCCATCAAAAAGTTCTCCAAGGTACCTAGTTTGTTAAAATGCTTGATCCAAGAGTTCTCTTGTCTTTAGGGTTGGATTCAAAATTATAAGGCTACGGAGTTGAATTGTGATAGTCGTAAACTCAGAACTGAGACTGCTGTTCAACGCTGGTTATAAAATAAAATAATGACTGTCTTTAAAATTTATTTTTAAAATCCTTGTCAAAAATATATACCTAAAAAGGTATGCCAATTAGGAATTGCAAGTCAAGATTTAAGCAAAGGAAAAAAACAAAACATTAAAATCTAAAGAATCAAGTGAGGAATATGTGTTTGAGAAAATCACAACCTGTCTGATTTGCGAATTAAACAGAGAGAAGCTGAAATGAGACTATTAAAAAGGATTTCAAGAACTTTGAGATAACTTGGTTTCGTTGTTTTTCATCTTGTCTTCGTCACTAGTGTTTCGATAGATTTCTATACCAATTATCCTAACGATTGTAATTTAATAAAATAAAAATTAAGCAGTTATCAGTTCTTAAAGTTTAGATTTCTTTGCTTTTTTAAAGATTGAAAAGAATAATTAAAAGTTTGACAAATGAGTATTTATTTCTCCAAAATAACAACTCAAAAGTTACTGTATGATAAAGTGATAAATAATATCTTAACTTTTCTGACACAAGTTTCCATGGCGCCGTGGCTTAGTTGGTTAAAGCGCCTGTCTAGTAAACAGGAGATCGTGAGTTCGAATCTCACCGGTGCCTATGATATTTATTGTTATTACTTTTTTAATATACAAGTTACTAATTTCGCATTCCCCCTTTCTTGTAGCTTTCCTGTAATGCTGCGGCATGGAAGTAATTTTTTGATTCATTTTTTATAGTTTATTTATATATATGTACTGTCATGCAATTGAAAAAACAACGTAAGTGCTCTACGATTGATTACAAGAATAGTGATTTGACAACTATTTTTCTTCTATTGCTATTTCTGTGATTGCTAATATAGATTTTCAAAAAACTGATTAAAAAAATTTATTTTTAAATTATTATCATTATTATTTTTTTTTGCTGTATGTATCTTACCATAGAAAGATGCCAAATATATAAAAATCTCAATTTTGAATTTCTTATTGCTTACGTTGATTTTTCATTGCATATCATGCATCTACCTATTTATCTATCTATATTATCTCTCTCTC